>NC_050183.1:3488390-3515890 GCF_008315115.2 Sander lucioperca
TGGGGGCTGAACATGTAGGGTTGAGAGAACGAGCAAAAGAGACTGACATTTCCTGGGTAATGAGCACCAGTGATCATGAAACTGAGCTCTAAGCGCTTCCGCACGTCAAATTAAATACAATTATCCCTGCACCTCAAAAATGCCTAACCTCCTAGAAGAGCCAGAATACTAAAACATTCACACCGCACGAGCTTGAGCGTGTCTGACACTCAAACAGGAGTGGTGTGTTTCCTGCATGAATGTGTTTAAACTGTAAGATACAAACTGAATTGTACTGAAAACACAGGTTAAGCACTGAGAGTTGGAGTTTGGCATGAAGACCAGGAGGGAGAGTGGGGAGTGCGTCTGCTGTATGAAAAATGAAACCGGTGGTCAGGGTTTTGTCTGGATGGTCTCACGCAGGGTCATCTTGGCATGTTTGCTGAGTTTATTACGGTTAATGTGGCTGATTTGATATATGATTAAGGTCCTGTCTGTCATCAAGATGGCTTATCTGCTCAAAACAAAATAACCATCAAATTGTGCTGCATGAGAGAGAGAGTTTATCAAGAGTCAATTTTACGACCGATGAAAAACGTTCATGAGTCACAACATCTCAAAAACACATATGCTGCACTTATCCTTTCAAGTTAACAGTGCAAATACTTGAGATAGGCTTCACTTTGTGTACGTTGCAACACCTGATAGTGTATTTAGACAGCAGTGTGTAAACAGAGCTGGTTTATTTCTGGCTAAGCACATAGGGTTTTATGTTAGTGCTAGAAAATGGATTTCTGCTCCTGCCTGCATTGACGGTTTGTGTATACATGTGAATATGGGTGTGCTCTATGTGTATGCAATTGTGTAGCTCTCCATGTGATGATGTGCAGCTCTCTGGGACCTCACACACACACAAACACATGCTGCATGCTTGTGTCCACAAACACCCACACAGACACACAAACACAAAGACCATCAGACAAACAGTAATCACCAGGGGGAGACTAACAGGCCATATGGCTGAGAGCAGAGCGGAGCTGAGGTGCTAATGCACCTTAGCATGATGTGTTCCAGAGACAAGCGAAAAGGGTTACTAGGAACTTAAATTACAACACACACAAAACCACAAACCCACATTACAGTTAGATCAGCTCAGTTGTTTCAGAGTGTAATTTGGAATTTGAGTCTTTTTCTATCCTCCTGAGGGCACAGAGGTGGGTGGGATCACATACCGGTTAGATCTCCTGCTCAGTAACAAAAATGGATAAACTCATTGACTACTGATGAGATCAAGCTGGTGTCTTTACAATTAACATATTACATTTCCAACTACCAGCCTGTTCAAACATGTAATTATGTCTTGTGGACATCTGTTTTGAGACTAACCTGCATCGAGGATTCCCTGGGCCAGGATAGCTCCGAACTTGGCCATAACATCATCATGCTTGTCGTTGATCACCTTCGCATAAAGCTGCCTGAATTGGTTCACCTAAAGTAGTGAGGGGAGGAAAACATGTTAATGTAGAACCCATAAATGATGGGACACCAGTGGCCAACCAAAAAAATAGTTATTGTTTTTTTTTTATAAAAAATCCTGCAATAGACTCATGCAAAAGTAATCCCTCTCAATTGTCACTTATGATCGACTAGAAGTGTGTGTCGGTGTCTGTATCTGCATAGACCCTTCCCTCTGCCTTGATGTTTTTATTTTCTTCTTAATTCGCTGTGTTGGGGACGTTTCTGGGCGTCAACCTTTGGGCAGTATGTGTGTAGCCCCCAGCCAATAACAGCGCGCAGGGTGTGAGGGCGGGATTTAATAAAAAGTCTCTCTCTGTCTCTCTCCTCTGCTCTCTGTCTGTGTCATGGATGTATAAAGAGCTGCAAGTCTGTGTGTCTGTTTGACCAAGAACCAAGGCTCTCAATTTAAACAAAAATTTTGCAACTCCATGTTGAAGTCAAGTGCTTCTAAGGCACATGTTCTAGAGAAATACATAATTAATATTAGCAATGTTTCAATCTTAACAAAAACTACTGTGTTAGCTTTTCATTGTGACTTTATTTTTAGAATGCAATTAATGAGGTGCATAATTAGTGAGGTTCCCTCACGCTTTAAAATACTGCAGAAATGGTGTGTGGTTAGATTTTTTTGCCAAGTTTGTGACTTCTTGTTAGAGGCTCTCCAAATGAAGTAAACGTTTAACAAATTGCATTACAGCCTCTGACAGCCACATAAAAACTTGCACTCTGTCAGCACAATATTCACAACACAGCCACATCAGCATTGCCACGCCCATGTCGATGGCATAATACCTGTGGGAGTCCCGGCACGTACAGCATATCTCGATAACGGTGAAACATTGAGTAAACACTGTGCTGGGTTGTTACCAGCCAATTTTGGCCAATTTACCACCCTAAACTAGAGACCTAAGACTTCTAGTCTACAACTGTGAAGCAGAGTTGGAAATTACAAAGAGCGGGACTTTGAAATAAACAGTCATGGATGTAATACCTACCGACATTCCGATGTTTGGAAAAAAAACCTGCCTCTTGCACAATCCTGCATACTGCCTTGAGCTTTAAGGACTGTTGCTGTGCAGATGAGGAGTCTTTGAAAATGTGCCTGGCAAATCTTAACTGTCTATGACAAAGTATGAGGTGCTCCAAGGGTGAGTGCGTGCAGTTATGCCTGGACTAGTCACTCTCCAGTCTTCCATGACACAGATTTCTTTCCCTCCATCTTAAGTTTTGATGCTTTCTGTTTTTGGTCAAATGTTCTCCTTTCCCGTTTTCTTTCTCCTCACGCTTTACTCAGCTATAGCTCTGGTCTGGAAAATGTCTGTTTTAAAGGTCTGCTTGACCTATGAAAGCGGTCTCTCAACCAACACTTTGATCCAGGCTGTTATGACTGCTTGCTATAAACCCATTTCTTTAATGATAACTGATAAGTCATCAAACAAGTCTTGACAAAAAAGCAACACACGAACATTTGGCTCTTACCTTGGGACAGGTGACTTCAGACTGCTGGATCATGATGAGGGCAGAGGCAATGAGGGCGCCCTGTCTCACATAATTTACTGGGTCATTGGTCATGGGCTCAAGCAGATTGATGGCCTCCTGTGGAGATAAAGGCACAGCAGAAAATATGATAATGTTTAAAATCAGATTATTTTATTGTCAATTATATTCTTGATTATGGTAAATCGATAAATTGTTAGTAAAAAAAGACAAAGAAAAATGTTGATCAGCTCAAAGCTCAATACGACAACCTCAAAGTCTTGTTTTGTCCACAACTCAAAAGATATTCAGTTTACTGTCATAGAACAAATGACGTGATAAATCCAACACAAAACTTTGTGCTGCACAACCCTAATGGGGCTTGTTAATAATCATCTACTGGAATTGGTATCAATAAATGACTGATCATATTTGGAGTAGAAAAAGTTGCTCTGATGTAAAAAAAGAATAATAAAAAAAAGGCGATCAAATGATTTTCCCATGTACGTATTTTAGGACCAGTTGCCTGGGAACCAGACCAATCTGCAAACTCATGTTTTATTTTCTGGCAGTTTTCAGATTTCAAGACAGATTAGGCAACTTTACATTTAATTTACTTTTACTCTAATTGACTTTATAATTTACTTTAAAACAGCAATTAATCTAGATGTTTGTTGAAGGTTTCGCACTAGAAACCATGTGTAAAAAAAAAAAAAACAGTCCAACACAGACACTTTTGTTTGGTTGAACACAGGAAAAGGGATTATCAACAGAGGCAACCAGACCACACACATTAATGAGATTAGTGTCATCCATATCTGGTTGCCCAGTAAACAGAGTAACAGTTATGACAAGCCTCGCCTTCTTCAGTTTGCTCCCATAATCACTGTAAATGTAAGAATGAGGGAGGACCACCTCTTTCCTCCTTTTATTTCTGAACTCTCCTCTGTCCTCAGCTGAGCAGTAATAGCTGTAACCCACACCACCAGACTCAGAAGGGGGGTGTCAGCTCCGCAGAGGAAAGAGAAACAAACTAGGATGATGACAGTAGAGGTAAAATAAACCATGTTTCATCAGTGCTCTCGGCTCAGCTGGATGAGACAGCCATGTACCGGGATGATAAGTTAGAGTGTAAAGCCAACACCAGTCGACCACATCCTGTTCCTGATAGGTTGTCGAGGAGTTTAATTGAGGGTATTTACTGTCAGCCCCAATCAGCAGAGCAGGACGACACATTATATGGTTGCTTAAGATCCTCTTAATCCACATACAGTGGTGGACTGTTTTCTTCAGGCTTCTGCCTTAAGCCCCTGACACACCAACCCGACGCCTGAACGTCGGCAGAAAAGGCAGTCGGACTGATCAGTCTGCTCCCCGAGGTCCAAAAAGTGCCACAGAACACACCGAAGCGACGCCATCTTGAGCGTACGTTCTGCGCGTGACGTAATACAAAAAATGAAAACCAGAAATGCCGAACACGTTACGTGGGTCTGGCTTCTCCAGCCGATCGTATTCCGAACAAGCCGCCATTACTATCTCTTATTTTACGAAAATAGTTCACTGAAACGTGTTTCTGAAAACATTTTAAGCGAGAAATAGGCCATGAAGTTGCTGAATCTGTCTTCAATTCAGATCGACAAAGGTCAGTTTAAAAGATTTGTCAGATTTTGAGAGGTGTTGGTCACTCATCCCGCTCGTTATTTCTGGGTTAGCATCCAACTGCCCGCCCTCCGACCCAGCAGGTCAGGTCGGCCAAAATGAAGGCCGACGGCCCCTCCAACGGACGACGGCACGGAACACGTCAAACAGACTTGAGTCACTGACCTTGCCAGACTGTCTGACGGCCGATTATCAGGTTGGTGTGTCAGGGGCTTTAGCGTGAGTGACTTTAAATTAGATTTAATTCAGTGCTGCTAAAAACTGGCTAGAACCTTGTGTAAATAAATGAACAGAGAAGAACACACTTCACCACAACATCATTTCCATTTTTATGCATATTTATAAAAGTGTATCATATGACAGTATTCTGAAATGGTGGTTGGTTTTTGGTGAACAATGCTCCCATCCAATTTACTAAACAAACTGAACAGTATTTAAGATTTTCATTATGGCACAAAATCAGCATAAACTAACAGACTACAGAAAAGGTCAAAACAGCTTTCCTTTGCAGTTTTTTTTTTTTTTTTTTTTATATCTGTAAAGCAAAAAGTAAAAATATCCAAAGCCAATGGTGTGAAATGATGGCAAAGGAATGTGCGCCCTCTAAATAGGTGACCCACTTCTCTTGCCACAACATCATTATTCTCACTAAGGACCTAATGTGCTCAAGGTCTTACTCTGGAAAAACCAAGCAGTGGAGCTTTGGAGCTGATCAGCTCTGTAGCAGGCCTCTGCCTTATCTGGTTCAAAACATTCACTTCGGTGCTTCAAGGCTCAGGATGCAATGAGCCATGACTCCGTTTCGGCTATGCCACCTGAGACTGATCAGCCCACATAGTTAGACAACTCAAAAACTGGCAGCATCCCCAAACACTGTCTTCTTCAATATTCTTTTCGGACTTCAATGAACCCAAACGCAATGACAGAGTACAGCCTGGTGACTGTGAGCCAATTTGGACCATTTCGAAAATTGTCTTGAAGCAGATGAGGTTCAAAAGAAGATGACTTGTAAGATCATCTTAGGATAATAAGAGCTTGTCTTTTGAGCAACAGCATTACACAATTAATTTTAGCAAAGCAACATTTGTTCTGGTGGCATTATTAACAACTGACAAGAGAAAAGTAATCTTTTCTCAGCAGCTACAGTAAGTAAGTGAGTGTGTATTCGCTGATCTAAGATGAGCCTCACCAAGGAGCCATCAATTGGCTGCTTTAAAGAAAACCCTTTGTGCAGTGTAGATAGTCTTTGCATTAGTGATGCACATGTTACACCAAGGCACATAGGATAAATGGGGGCAGCAGGGCCAATGCTGCCTTTGTTGGGGGAAAGAAAAAATGCTATCTAAGCTGTTCTTGAGCACAGCCTTGCGAGGAATATTAATTCCAGTTACGAGCACCTATTCTAACAGGAGTATGCTCTTGTGCAGACATCTCATTAAATAAGAACTCATTATTTACATGTACACCTTGGAATTGGGATTACTAGCAAAAAAAGTCTGAACGTATTTGTGTGGTGATTTGATGTAAGGTTTGGTAAATCTGTTTTACCTGGCTCTATGTATAATATGTTTGATGTGAACTGGAGGTTGAGACATTGTAAAATCTCAAATAGCCGCTATGCCCCTTTCCGGTATATCAATGCTACACATTAAAATCCCCAAATCACTTCAGATGGCAACATTCCTATGCTCCCTGATAGGCTTTTATTTTGACACACTGTCTTGAGCTCTATTAACAGCAGTTCAACACCATGAGATAAAGGAAAAATTAAGGGGGAAGCACTCACCTTGTTGCCTGTGCCAGCACAGCAGATTCCCAGGGCCATGGCAGCTCCACAACGCACATGAGGGTTGTAGCTCTCTGACAAAAGAGACACCACACTGGGACACTGCTCAGGGGTCCTAAAGAGACAGAAAAATTAAGAGCTAATAAGAGGCACTCAGGTTAACCATTAAACAACAAAGAGTTGAGGACAAGAGCAAAGGTGTGAGCCTTCGTCTCACTTACTGTGATCATTATACAGAACAAAGAAAGATATATCCAACACCAATACCTTGGGTTATGATTAAAAAAATAATAATTTGTTCTTTTAAAGAAATATTACAGCAGTATATATCCATTTCTGATAACTCACAACTATTGTTTGGCTGTAGCACAATGTGTGCAGGAGGCTTTTTACAAACTGTGTCCAGTGTGCCCAGAAGAATATTAAGACTAAACACTCCACTTGTTGATGGATGAGGTGATTTGTTCCATATAATCTAAGGCACTTTGAGGCCTTGAGCAAAAGAGCCACATGAACCATAACCATTGTAGTTATCTTGAGAGGACTTTGATGGGAAATGCTTATTTGGGCCATCTTCCAAAAAGCTAGTATTTGCATCAATATGGTGCTATTTGTACAACATCGTCCAATGATTAAATACCATTAAGACATTAATTTTGATGCCACAGGTGCATTTACCCTCAGATCTATAGGCTCACTGTTATTAGACAAAGTGTAGAGAGTGGAGGAAAAAAGAAAAGTGAAAGAGCATGGGTATGAAATGCATGGCGTCGATGCATGCCTCCAAAAAATCCTTATTATAAAAGTCCTTATTCATTTTCTGCGATGGTGCTGTTGTTAAATAGGGAGAATGGAAATCACTTAGCCAAACCATTATTTACTTATGGTATAATTGAAAATGCTATGGCTCTACATGAAATCGTTCCACCTCTTGTACTGTATAAATGACTTATTAACTTATGATTCAATTGAAATATTCAAGATTATGAGATTGTCGTAATAAGAAAAAGCACTAAAACCGCATACAGATATGAGTAACATACAGTAACAGCAAAAGACCACTCTACTTTATGTACTGTTGACTTTATGAAAAAAGTATTACGAGGCAACAGTATAAGTCAAAGGGTTGCCAAAATAAGGACTACCCGCAATTAATTGGCACTTCCAGTAAACTTGATAGCTTCTAATTGAGAGGCCTTAAGTAGGGGGAAAATACTACGTCATATTTAAACTGTGCAGTTGTTTGCTCCTGAGTCACAATTAGATACTCTTTAATCAGTACATGCCACATAGGACACAGCCTTGGGGACGAATACTAATGTAGAGTCTCGTCGTATTAGATTTAGGTCACAAGGTGAAAATGCCAAGCATTACCATGTGGTGGTAGCCTAATTTCAACAAAGATTTGCATGATTTATGGTAAAGTTTAGCATTGTGTCTTGAATTCAACAGAGATATCTATGTTGAAAGAAAAAGGATTATAACCAAGAATGTTATCCGACAATATGCTTTTGAACGCTGGTGTTGCAAGTATTAATCCTTAAAAAAATAAGAACAAAGGGTCTTGCAGGTCCAGTCAAGAAGCCAGCATCATAATCTGCAGCACAAATCTCTGGGGTTTGACTTTTCACAATCTTGTAAATGTCACATTGTATCAACTGTCCCAATTACTGAATCTAAAGAGGTTGCCATAGTTTCTTACACAGAACTACAACCTCGTTGATCTGATAAAAGAAAGAGAAAAAGAAGACAAATCACCTAGCTGTTCTTTTATTATTCCGAGAGCTACAGCTTTTTTATTGACCCCTCAATAGTGCATGAAAGTAGGGTAGGGTTGTGAATCTTCACTGGTCTCACGATAAAGAAAAAAAAAAAGCAGGGATCGGAAAATCAACGAGCAACATCAATAGGCGATAATAATCAATTTTGGTCTGTCACTGCATCGATGCAGAATCGTCCATGTCCGCATCACAATGCAGTGATTAATTTCAACAACCTTAAAGGAAAGTGGCCAAGATGTCCCTGTGTGTCCATTCAACACACCATTAATAACAGTACTGCCTAAATGTACAAAAAGTAGGGGAAACAGAAAATACTAGGATTTAGGTTAAGCCTCAATCAAGGCTATTTATTGGTTCAAATCAGATGGAGTACTGAAAAGTATGTATAAGCATCCCTGGGTTTGGTGTTTAGTCCTGTCCATCGATACACTGTAGTGGTATGTTCTCAAAGTATAATCCCAACGGTTTGGAATAAGAAGCTCAGCTCAAACACTACATGAGGATTATCAAGATCACAAATGGCAATCATCTAGAACACCTTTCAATTTCACCTGCGGAGATAGAATTGATTCTATTCTCGTAGTCAGATGATGCCCTTAAATCCATACTTGGATGCAGACCAGATTGTAAACCCTCAGAGACAAATTTGTAATTTTGGGCATTCTGTCTGTCCATTATAGAATGAAAAAGTATAAGCCATGCCATCAAAAGCTGATTTTTTTTTTTAAATAGCTAGACAGAGACCTAAATTATGAGGTTTTGAAATTGGTAGGGTAGTACAGCAGCCTCAGGCACAATTTGATTAAACTGCTGTGTTTTTTTCAAATAGTTTAATCTGAAGCCTTTTCAACCTTTTCAAAGTAAATAAGCTAATTACCTTCAACAACTGGCAAAATGGAAGAACTGAGATGGAAAGAGGAAATCAATATCCAGCATTTATTTAGTCTAAAAAAGGCAGTGAAGCAATGACATCTGTATTTTAAGCCTAACTTATATAGCCTCACAATGTGTGAGAAAACCTCAGAATGAACTAAAATAATTTTGAAAATCAAAGATATGAGAAGAGAAAACATAATAAAAACAGATTAGATGTCTGTCTTTGAAATATCTCATGAACCCCTCATCCAATCTACTTCACACTTGGTTTCCTGGGTACCCAATGAACTTGGGGTTTGGAATTTGGAGAAGTTTGGACAGCATTGGATATTGGATAATAATAAACAACAACAACCACACAATAAAGGTCATGGTTAGGCATGTCTACATGCAATATCGTTGACGACAAAGACGACATTAAAATGTAGTTAAACAAAAACTACTTAAATTGCCTTACTACTTTTCTTCCACCATGAATCTGCAACTCTCTCTGTCAGATAAATGTAGTATTACAATGTTTTCCTCTGAAGTAGAAGTAGTCAGTAGTAGGCTATACAGTTAGGTTGCATATTAAGTGCTTTGGGGTCCTTCTGTAAGATTTCGGGGTACAATGGTTCTGGATATGCTCCTAGCAGCAATACCACAGGCCAAGTAGTTGGCCCATTCCAAACTAGACTACTAGTCTAACAAAATCCATGTTTTTTTTTCTTGGAAACAAATAAACAACTCATCCAACACGACGTGAAGACAATTAACCCTTCAGCAGGGAACAGAGTCGCTCCTGTACTCAGACCCTTGTATATAATATAGCGTTAAGATATTATTGGTCATACGAGCCAAATTGAAAAGATTTACTTTAAAGGTTACAAAAATGCACAAGGGTTTTAATTGACTGGTTAATAGACTGTATGATTATATGTGCATGTCTCACATTTATTATGGTGATTAACAGAGGCTGATACAGCTGCAACTTAATAACTCCCTGTCTATAGGTCCCAGGTGATTCCATGGGAAGTAACACATACATTGAAATGTCAGCAAAAGAAGCAGGAATACAGCTTAGCTAAACAAATGATAGATTTTGCCACATGAAATGTGATTGCGGCAGTTATTAAATTCACTTGCATTGTAAGAGAGAAGATCTCATTAGCTTGTTTCCTGTCTGTTACAACCAGTCACCCAAATACATTGTGAAAGTACCAATGTGGTATTAAACAGGCCAAGAGGCTGCATGGCTTTTATAGTCAACAATTAGGGCGCTTTCACACCTATAGTTCGGTGGACTTGGTGCGATTCAGGGGTGAAGTTGCAACATTGTTTGGTTTGGTTGGCTTTCACACTGCACTTTGAAAAATGCACCAAACACTGTAAACACACGTCACGCGTTCAAGACGGTCGCTTGTTTATTGGACAGAATATCTGAACCTCGCTGACACTTCTGGTCTCAGAAATAATGGAGCAACACCAAATTTATAACGTCTTGGGATTTCTGGTTCTGCTTTAGTGCTTCTAATATTTTAGAAGAAGGGGAACAATGTGCAGCTGAAAGACAGCAAGTGAAGGAGAGAGAGATGATGTGTTATCACACAGAGGACCAGCGATGTGCGTTCAGAACAGCTTATGGATCTAAAAGTTATCATCCCTTAAATCATAAGTCAGTAAATTGTGTACAAGGTTGAAATTGCAGGCTAGTAAATGCGGTTTTTGGTTCACTTCCTGTATTTGAGTTGGATCGCGTTCTCACCTGAAGTGAACCGAACTCTAGTTAACTTGAAAGCGAAGTTTGTTTGTTTGATCCGCACCAGAGTTTGGTTGAGCTTTCACACCAGCTCAAACAAACCAGACTATATGACCAAACGCTCCAGGGTTCGTTTTAAACCGACCAAATGAGGTAGATAGGAAACGGCTAAAACATTTGGTCTATGGACTGCTCTTTACTCGGAGACCTAAGGTTACACAGATCCAAGTTGGGCAGTTACTGGCTGTATTTCACACATTTTCTTGTGAAGAACAATCATCTGGTTACTGTAAACTCCAGGGATCTTTTATTTCTACATCTTTTAACAACGTGCATCTGCTTTTATAAGCAAAACAATGAGTGCACACAGAGAAAACACATTTTGACTTGTTAAGGCAGAAAGATCAAAAGGAAAAAAATAAAATGGTCTAAATTTCAAAAGTAAATAAATCATCTAGAAGAAAATAGGATAGGTATTTAAATGACTTCCTCAGCATGAAAATGTTCTCTCATGGAGGATGAAATAAAAAAGCTATGGGGGTACAAGTACAATTTAAGACCTTTTCAATAGGACTTCTCTCCATACACCACTACTAAATCCCCCACCACTGCTTACTTCGAATGGAGAAGAGAACAGAGAGTGACAAATATAAACAGTGGGACGGCTGTGTTGAGGGAAATTACCTCCCAGAACCACTGGCATACTGCCAGCACGAAGACATTCATCTGTTTTGTACAGAGTCTGACTCACGGGCAAGACGGATTGGAGGGAGGGGAAGAGTGAGAGAGCGGACAAGACGGGAGAGAGTGCGGGCTGATCACAGGCTGTGAACAAGAGGCAGTGAGTGGAAGAGAGGCAGATGAGCCACAACATCTGAAAGTTTTAAACCTGTGATCGCGGTTGGTGATGCGAAACAAGACTGGGGGTTCCTCCAACATGTGGAAGCAAAACAAATTCCACATCATGGACTGCTTCAGACAGACAGATTTAGGTTTTACCGCTGGGGGAGGGCATTCTCCGTCATATTCTTATTTGGAGAGGATGGAAATATAAAAAGGTAGGGGACTATTATTAAGATATTAAACTAAGGAGGTGTGCAAAAATTGAAATGCATTGGGCGTTAAGCTGCGCTGTTCTGTGTTTATGCAAGTTGAGACGTAGCGGCTTGGAAAAAATACTCGAATTGAAACGTCAACAAGGAAGTTAAATGTACACCTTCAGGAGCAGGTAAGAAACTTTGAAAATCACGATAATGCTAATTGACAGTGTTTTTTTATATTGATCAAGTTTAATTCTGTGTAATCCATTCCACATCCAGTCATGTGTACAGATGTATTAAGTACAGAGTGAGACAAGCAGTGGATTTTTCATCTAAAGCCTTACGGACAAGGTTTTTTAAATATGTTTAATATCTCTCCTTTGTCACAATTTAACATTCTAAATCTCAAATTGAAATGTTATACAAGACCATTTAAACATTTTATTAATGATTTTATAGTTAAACTACAGAATAACAGAAACTAAAAAAAACCTGCAAGGAATTTATCCTTTTAATTTTCCAACTTGTTTCCACATCATGGAAAAGAAATTTCCAGTGTGGTGACCCTTACGGTTTTTCCCATTATGACAAAGACCCTTCTCATCTTTTACTATACACTGTCTTATTTATTATACCATCATTCAGACAAATAAAAGCAAACGGGTAACAAGGTATTGTTTTTCAGATCTTTAACAGAACCGTTTGTTCTTTTAAATGGACGCAGTGGATGACAAGAGTATCAACTGCCTGGGAAAGTGAGGACTCCTGAGAATCTCATTGCGGAAGTACTAACCGTGTTGGGATTATTGCCAGCATTGGAGTTTGTAGTGTGGACCTTTTTTTTTTTTTTTTTTTTTTTGTCCCCTCCAAGCAGTGGATTCTCTACTGATTTTGAGCTACTCTTGTTTGTACAGTGCACAAAGGATGAAGCATCCTGTGCATTGACCCTGAGCTTTCCTGTCCTACCCTGTGTCCTTGCCTGTGGGACGCAGTGACCATGCTGACCGAGTGTCCAACACCAGAAAGATCAGAGCCCCGACCCACGCTAAGGCCTGCTGTAACCTCTGCAGCACCATGTCTCAAGCTGTTGTGGCTCCACTCGAAGCTAACAACTCACAGTCAGGAGAAGCACCTGAGGCTCAGCTAAAATGGGCTGCCCTGCTCATTGTTATGGTCATCATCCCCACTATTGGAGGAAACATCCTGGTCATTCTTGCGGTGTCACTTGAAAGAAAGCTGCAGAACGCCACCAACTACTTTCTGATGTCGCTTGCTGTGGCTGATCTGTTGGTGGGACTCCTAGTAATGCCCATTGCCCTCATCACGGTTCTCTACAGTAAGTTTAGCATGGGGCCTTGTGTTTAAAACCTTATTATCTTTAAAACAAACATGTACACTACAAAAACAATAAATACTTGATTTTATCAGGAGAAACATGTCCTTGCTCAATGCCCAAAACAATTCTTTATTAACCTTAATGATAAATTATATTACCCTAAAATATCTGTTAAAGACAACAATGTTTTAAGGTGAGTGTAAGTGTGGCTGTGATGTGGGGGCATAACCAGCTTCAAAAATTTCACAAAGAAAGTCATCCATTTCATTGGAAAAATGTTAACCTTTCTTATTCTTAATAATCTACAAAGAAAAACAGGCCAGCATACTTATGGGTGGCAAATGAGGATAAAAATAGTTTGTGAGAAAGACTACATACAATCTTGACCATCACTAAACAAATTATTCTAGATGAAACATAAGAGATAGTGGAAAATAAACATGCTACTTCCTCTGAAGTCCTATGGTAGCAGTTGCACAGCTTGGACTGAACTACTGGTCTGAGGGATCATTTCCCACAGAAACAAAATCTGTTTTATTTTAATTCCAGTGACAGTGCTGTGTAAATATAGCTGCATAGGAACCAATTGAGACTTCTATTCTCTGTTTTAATACAATTGCAAAATACAGAGCTATGGCTAAGCTATTATGCCCCATTAATTCAATTGGAGGATAATGAGCAAGATCATAATTATGTCTCTCACACATAAGAGTGGAGTATAGTGTGTGTGGTCTTGCTTGTCTCAAAAATCACGTTGGACTTGAGCAGCCTTTCAGTGCAACACATCCAGTACTCATGCAGAATTGATCACAGGTGCTGCTTTAATATTGTCCTAATACAGAGGCTACTTGAGTAAGGAACATGCGATTACTATTGCATCTATACTTGTGATAAATCTGTCTGTCTGCATTAATAAATGCACAAGGGCATATCCCTGTGACTGAGGAAAGTACAGCTTTATTTAAAATGCATCAATTTATTTTTGGGGGGGTTGGTCAGATTTGTTTGTACTGCGCTATATGCTTATCTGGCAATGAGTTTTGGTTGATGAAACACACGCCACAATAAAAAAGAAAATATAAAAGAAAAGAAAAAAAATACTATAAAAAGAATGTAAATACCACAACATCTGTTTTTATCTCTGGTGAGGATAAGACACAGCTAATATACATACGGTTTCTTTTAAAATAAACTTGAACCCATGTCTTATAAAAAGCCTACACCATCTGCAGCAATAAGGTGAATTCCTATGCAAGGTACTGACCACAGCCTTGTGTAACCAGAAACTGCAGGACATCCATTACCCTCCAAAAAACAATTTATATAGGCTGGCATTTGAACAAGGACATTTTCAAAAGCAAACTCTAAAAACATCAATAGAGCAGCAATGCTGTTTTTCATTCTTTACTGTATGTACATAAAATGTAAACACAAATCCCTAGTGTTGGCCGTTTCTTTACAAGGCTTTAAAAAAAAGCTATGGATAGAAGGTTTTAGTAAAATTATACTTTTAACACAAGACTATGAAAGTAATACAAACTCAGTTGTGAAATTTGCATGTGAACTAGACATTTGCAATTGCAGAGGGCTAACCACAGTTTACTCAAAGTTTCTTAATTCAATTTAACACAATAAAAAATATGTTCCCTTGTACAGTTACTTGGACCTTGCAAGCTACACCATTTATTGAATTTGGCATGGGACTAAACACTTCAGAAAACACGTACAGAGGATCTACTGTGAGAACGAGTAAAGTATTTGTCAATGAATAAGACTTCCAAATGAAACCTAATTAAAACTATGACTCAAGCAGCGTGTGTAGAAAGTGGTGCAAGAAGAAGAGGCATATCAAGAGAAAAATATGTAAAGGAATATTTCCAACAACAGTCTTTTGCAATGTTAATGGATAACAGGACAAAAGCCAGAACAATAACTTGCCAATTTTATGCTTGGAAATGAAAATAAACACTACTGTTGAGTATGGTCTTCGGCACAGCTTTTAGCTCCATAAACAGTCAGTGAACCTGCCTTTTTCCAGTAAAGTCTTTCCTCGCAGAGATAAACAAACACCAATCTTTTGCATGAGTGCTACTTCTAATTCCTTGCCATTGTGGTACATCTCCCATAACTGGCGGTGCGCAAGATCAAATTCTTTTTGGAATAAAAATTGGTTACACCACACAAGTACATTATAGGCAGTTACTGATTTTAGAAACACTAACACAGATAAGTAATGTAGTAAGTAAAAACAACTACTACCATGCAATTGCTTATTACCTTACTGAACTAATTTCCTTCTCATCTTCTCTCTAGACTCAGGCTGGCCTCTTCCGGACCCCCTCTGCCCCATTTGGCTGTTCCTTGATGTGCTGTTTTCTACTGCATCCATCATGCACCTATGCGCCATTTCACTGGATCGCTACATTGCCATAAAGAAGCCAATCCAACACAGCCAGTACAAATCCAGAGCCAAAGCGATGGTGAAGATTGCACTGGTGTGGCTCATATCCATTTGTAAGCATATCAACTCAAATTTCCTTAACTTAACTCCTTATCCAACTCTGCAGTAGTTTTTACATTGATTAGTTCTTTCTCAGGAACAGACTGATTACTTGACATAATATCCATGACAGACATGATGTACAAACAAATATTTGCCAGATGCAATAAAAGCAGATCATATACAGTATAAACAGCAACTTGCAGCTGCAGTGTATATGGGAAGGAGATGAGGTGGTTGAGGGGCTGGGACAGTAGCATCGGTCAAAGTGAATCTTAAAGAGGTTACTGATGATGTCCTAAGGGGACAACCCAATTGATTTCATGAGAAACTGAAGTTTGTCCAAAGGGCAGCGTGGCTTGTGCCGCTAAAGCAAGCTGCACAATGTTTTCTTGTCTCTTGTGGCTAACTAGGTGCAGCTTGCACATCTAATGAAATGGGTCCCTGGGTGAAAACATGCTTTCCTGTTTTAAGAAAGCACGTTTTAATTATAGAAAGCATTGATAGAGGTTGGTTTTGCTGCTTGCTAGTCCTTTTCAAGCAGCTAAACTAAGATTGTCCTACTGTGCTGCCTGTGCATTTTTAAGAATCATCTTTCTGCATTTGTCCTCCAGAGGTCTTGTACAAGTGTTAAGGCTCATTGTTCAAGATCTGCTAATCATTTCAGCTTTACAGTAAGAAACTAAAAAGTAGCTTCTTGCTATTATGTTTAATACTTGTGTAAAAATGTGGCCAAATTCACTGAGGCATTACTGCTCAATGCCCAGTACTCAGACCACTAAAAGCACTTGGTTTGGCTAAAGAAGATCAGATGGAATGAAGGGAACATCACTTAAACTGAGCATCAGGGTAAAAACTATTTTGCTGTTAGCAGTGTTAAGAGGGATCATGGCAAGCCATGGATGCTTAGTTTATTTGATTTTAAAAACAAAAAAGGAAATCCTTCAATCAGAACATGCCTGTTTATTCCTAACACTATCCTTTAAACATTAATCTTTTGTCTATTTCTACTACTACTATCATGGACATAAAATGAAAAATAAAATGTCTTTCCCTGAGATGATAAAGAAACATTACCATAGTAAGCAAAGTAATTCATCAATATTACAAACTAGATAATTGCCAATGGTAGCCAATACTTACAGTTCTTGTCATTTTCCAGGTATCGCAATCCCTATTCCAATTAAGGGGCTTAAGAACTACCATCTTCCCAACAACATCACCTTCAACAGCAACCACACATGCATGCTGAAAACAGACACCTTCCGGGAGTTTATCATGTTTGGCTCCTTGGCGGCATTCTTCATCCCACTGACCATCATGATGATCATCTACCTACTTACTGTGCGGGTGTTGCGCAAAAAGGTTTATTTGCTCAGGTCAAAGGTGACTCAGCGCTTTAGCTACCCGACAGTCTCCACAGTTTTTCAAAGAGAACAGACTGCGACTCCACCTCAAACTGATCAACTTAACATGCTGGACAGCACACTTCCCAGGATGCAAGAAAAACCATATGTAGGCACAACAAACTCTCCTACAGGAGATGAAATGTCCTTTCGGAGAATGTCAACAATGGGCAAGAAGTCAATGCAGACTCTGAGCAATGAGCAGCGCGCCTCAAAGGTGCTAGGCATCGTCTTCCTCCTGTTCGTAGTCATGTGGTGCCCTTTCTTCATCACTAATATCACCTCTGTGCTTTGCACAAGCTGTGATGTTCATGTAATCGCCCGCCTGATGGAGATTTTTGTTTGGGTGGGTTATGTGTCATCAGGCATCAACCCGTTGGTCTACACCCTATTCAACAAAACTTTCAGGCAAGCATTTACGCGTTACATGACCTGCAATTACGAAACCTCTGCTAGTCATGGGCCAGGAAGGCACCCAAGGGCATCAAATGCAGATCGGACCCTTACACGGATTTCATTCAGATCTTCCATGGCAGAAAACTCTAAACTGTTCATGAAGCGGGGAATGAAGAATGGCATTGGAGCAGTTGGCTACCAAAGTCCACTGAGGTGCCAACAAGCACCTGTACAGTCATCTGGTGGTGTTGTGTTAGACACAATGCTTCTGACTGAAAATGAAGCTGGTAAGCAGGCGGAACATGTTAGCTGTGTATAGAGATACATCAAAATCATGGTGCAAACTTTTTAATCTCTTTAAAGATAAGGGCTAGCCCCAAAACAAATATTCAAAATGCATAATTCTGAATCGGCTGTTACTCTCAATTTGATTACCAAATAATTTAACGCCAGTGCTAACTGTACACTACACAACAACAAAATGTAACCTGTTGCTGTCCGGTTTGTCTACATCAGTAATGTTTTTTTAACAAAGGCAAAATAAGGCAATATTTTCAATTATGATCATTTTGGAAACACAAATTTAATCCATAAGTCAAACTCTTATTATATCTGAATATATATTTCTCACTGGGTCTTTAAGACAGGCCATATTAATAATGTGAAGACAGTCCGTTCATAGTGTACCAGAAGAGAGTTTGAGTTTTCAAACGTTATAAAACCTTGTGATGACCTGTAACAGGTCGACTAAAAAAACAAAAGCGGATGTCCTCTATGAAAGGTCTAAAGTCGACAAAGTTCAGGCCACCAGACAAAAACGTAAGGAATGAAGACATAATGATAACCTGGAAACCCTCTGTAAATGCAGAATACAACATATTCCTATGCTGATTCTTTTATATCTTAATATGATGTAAACCATCTCAGACCACATGCTTATATTTTGTTAAGACAAACAACTCTACCTTTCAAATCTTTTCTGCAACAGACGCATAAAATGCATTGCACTCTTGAAATGATACTAATTGTATTTGCTGGACCTTTGAGAATCACTCCTCTTGTATGTGTATTGCAGCTTGATGTTTTTATTATAGAAAACTAAATGTGTTAAATAAAAAAAATTTGGTTGCTGAACTGAAAACACTGCACTAATTCTGAGTATATATATATATATATATGTTCTAGGGCTGTCCCAACGATTATTTTTTAAACGATTAATCTAGCGATTATTTTTTCGATTAGTCGACTAATCTATTGATTAATTTTTCGATTAATCTAACGATTCATTTTTCGATTAATCTAACAATTCATTTTTCAATTAGCGATTATTTTTCCATTGCTCAATTATTAACAATTTACACAAAACAAATTTCAATAAGGTTCAAATCTCTATTTATTAAAACTGTTTAACACTGCACTGTTCAAGTAAAATGAATTTGTAGTGCAACCTGAAGCCAAAATAAAGTCACTTTCAGGAGGAATACAAAAATAAAAACTTAAAGTAAACAGAGCAAGTGCAAAAGGAGTAGCCTGTATTTACTTTGCTGTCTTAAAATCCATTTCAACATCAACAAAAATACATTAAACACAAAACTTTTATTTTCCACCTTAGTTGTGAATCAAAACAGTTATCAAAATTAAAAAATTCTGTTAACACTGCTCACTCAGAGTAACATTAATAAAACTGGTTGTGCTTTTGGATAGGGGTGCGCCAGTCAGATGTCTGTCGAAGCTCCGCTGTCAATATGCAGACAGGACAGATAAGCTTGCGCTAGATGCTTTTTTATTTTTTTTTGACCCGACGTAGTTCAGGCTGGCGGCCGCCTAAACTGCAAAGTGCTGCGGGAAACCCTGCTATTTTTAGATTTACACGTGAGTGACGCTCATAGACAGTTAAAGAAACGCGACGCATCGACGCAAATTACTTGTGTCGACGCATTATGTCGACGAATTGTCCCAGCCCTAATATGTTCTTTTACTGTCTACACCTTTATGCAACTTTATGTCATCAGCAGGTACATTTTTTTTCCCTTCCTTTTCATGAAACAGCGTTGACCGAAGCACAACAGGACAGCCAAATAAACTGTGTAAATTGGGAAGCCTCAAAAAGATCAGCAAATACCAGATTAGTACAGTACACTGTGGAAAGTATAAGCACTATTTTGTTTTTTACAGTCCCTTAATGCATACGACAGCCGTTTGTAGCATTTTATTACAGACATCCAAACACATAAAAGTTTAATCAGTCTAAATTAAACCTAGTTAACAAAACATATGTAACAGTGTTTGTTGTCATGTGGCAAGAAAAATGAGATCTGGATAAGGTTCCACGAGCTTGTAGGAGTTTGGAAAGTGCCAGGGTTTTATTATTGCCTAGACCAACACGGTCTCATTGTTAACAAACAGAAACTCTGTTGATTTTGTAAGAATAGTAAAGACAAAAGATATTTGAACTTAAACGCTTCTTCTTGTGTGCTAGTGTACATGTTGAGGGAGTGAAGGGAGTTATTCTTGAACCATTAGGAAGTTGGAGAACAGGAGGCCAACGGAATTGTTCTGGTTCAGCAGTTTTTCTAAATGCGGTGAAGATTTACAAAGTTTATTTATTATTAAAATTTATTTTTGAGCTTAAAATTTACACCCCGATATCTGTGCAGTGGCTAGGCACTCTGTTTTACACTGCTCTGGTCTCTAATGGGTAATTCAGTTGGTCTGAGAGGGATGAATCCCTATAAATAGCCAGGGAAGAACATGTGAGTGACAGTAACAAGTATGTCCATCTTCTTCTGACACAGGAACACCTTCAATGAAGACCAGGAGGTAATTTTAAATTCCAGACAACAGTGCATCTAAATTCTCTTATCACACCATATAGAAGGTGTTAATGTCCAATTACATCTCGTTAGCAGTAGCAAACTAAAAAAGGAGGGTGACAAGGGCAACAGAAGCAAGAATAAAAAATAAATAACAAATGCTTCATTTTTTTAAATAACACAAGGGGATTGCAATGGTTCGCACAAAAAGCAGTGCTGTGTCTACAATGTGCATACGTGCATGTATTATCATCATTTGTTTTAAACATCCCAATGGTTTTCTAGTCCTTGTCAAATAAGGACAACTTAGTTTGTTTAAGAGTTATATTTTGTATGGAAAGCAGGAAACAGTCAATTATTTCAGTTTCATATTTGCAATCAACAAATCAGACAAAAGTAGAAGATGACACTAAATATTGTAAAATGGAGTCTATTTCAGAGGTAAATGTCTAATAAGGCTAAGGCTGGCTATAGTAGTAGTTTTATAGCACATAGAAATGCTAATATAAAAAAAATATTCTTTCTGCAGAACAGTTTTTTTTTTTCTATTCAACAAAATGAGCCAAACTACACAAATGCATTGTTGCATGTTTAATTTAGTCTTAAAGCAGTGTGTGTTAGTGTGGGGGCAGATATATAAGTGGAATTTTGGCTGCGAGTCTCCAAAGAGAAAGGCCTCTGGTGCATCTAGTGTTCAGAGCTCAAGTAATTCAGTCTGGTCCTTACCTGAACAAGATGAAGCCAATGGATTCGACAGCAGCCCTTCTCACGTCATCATTTACGTCACTCACCTTAATTAAGAGAAGCAAGGCAGTCAAATAACCAAAGCTGATACTAAGACTCATCAAATCCTACAATTAACTTTAATGATAGAGCTCCCCTATGGCTAACAGTGTGAAGAATATTATCCACTGTCGCACCATATAATAATTGTAGCTTGGATAAGGTGCCACCTACAGGACAAACAAGGTGTTTGCACAAATTCAGTGTAATAAAACTGTAATGTCATAATCGTACGTTTTTCCTTGTTAAATTGTTGCAATGTTGGCCCCACAGTGAATTCAGGCACAAACAGGAAAACACTGATGTGCTATGTGAATACTGATTCATATGGTTAAAGCATGGATGCAATATTTCTCTACCAAGAGAACTTAGTATGGATTTTTAACCATCATAACCACAGTATTAAACTAATTTGAATTATGATGCCAGCCACGGTTGTGCAGCCCTGGCTGTTGGCATCGCTTCACAGCCAGAATGATAAACCTGTCTTCTCCTCTGTGAAATAATTAGGGGTGGGAATCTCTTGGCACCTCACGATTCGATTCCGATTCAGAGGCCAACGATTCGATTCTAAACTGATTATCGATGCAACAATTTCCATGCGTGATTTTTAAAAATATACATATAAATCTGAGTTTGCTACTCAGAGTTTGCTAATCACTTCCTAGACAAAGCAGCTAGACAAAGCTTAGATTTTGACATATACAGTATTTGTCACACACAAGTTTTAATGAAATGTTTTGTCTACTGAGGTTTTTATTTTGTAGTCATTCCATATTAAACATGCTCACACTAATCTTCCATGTCAGAGGCTCAGTCATGTTTAAAGGTGGATAATTGGCTTCTTAGAACACGAAACATGAGGTGGTCAGATGTAATGTGAGAAAGTAGATGAACAGTCTATATGTGTTTTGCCTAATTATTTTATGCATGTCTTATTAGATCATGTGTATATATACAAAATGTATTTATTTTTTCCTTTTGGCCATTTTTGTGTGTTTTTTTTCTGCACTCTTGCCTAAACTTTAAGTTGTTGTCCATTATCCCATCCTC
Organism: Sander lucioperca; assembly: GCF_008315115.2. Classification (NCBI taxonomy): domain Eukaryota; kingdom Metazoa; phylum Chordata; class Actinopteri; order Perciformes; family Percidae; genus Sander; species Sander lucioperca. Next base: position 3,510,531 of record NC_050183.1, read on the forward strand.
TTTCAGTCACTCTGTTTTCTGATTTGTACTGTCTGGAGACAGTAACTTTTAAATAAAAATCAACACATTAAAAAAAATCGATTATTAACTTATCAGAATCGAGCATCGAATTGTTTTAGAGAGAATCGCAACGCATCTAAGAATCGATTATTTTTCCCACCCCTAGAAATAATGTGGTGTGAAGAGGACCAAACGAGAAACACTTACAGCGATGTGTAGCAGGCGTCGGATGGCCTTGTTGTTCCCGGAGCCGCAGTAGGCCATGCCCACTGTGTACATACCAGAGCGCCGCAGGATGGGGTCCTATCATAGACATTGAAGGAAAGCAGAGCTTTGAGACTTTGTGTCTGGATGCACAACTAGGATCAACATATTGTGATTTATTTACCACATCTAGCTCTTACAGAAAGATTCTTGGCACAAAGTAAAGAGGAACAGCCTCACGTGTGACATGAAATACACACACAACCCTTAAGCTGTAGGAGTACAAACAGGACTCAATACTTCGAACAATGGAACTGCATGATACATTTGCAAGATTTATGAAGAGCAATGACCAAATAAGCTACAAAGGTTTTATACCCTCCCCACTTCATTCTCTCTGGGATAATTACTCAAGCTTGTGTCATTTCATGTGTATGGCATTACTATATGCATAAGCTGCACCAAGGGCAAAAAACAAAGTTTTTTTACTTAATTGATGTTGGAAAATAAAACTCTCATCTCATGGTGTATGTGATATGCTTTCTGATGGCTTTCCAGCCTTACCTTGTCTCTGCAGAGGCTTTCAATGAGGGCATCAGCCTCCTCCATGCGTCCGTACATGACCATGGCAATTCCCACTGCCAGACCACGCAAGATCTTCTCGTGCTGCGTCTCCTGAGCATAGCCTACCATGTCCTCGATGGCCTGGGCCGACTTGGAGCCCAGCATGACCAGACCAAGGGCCAGGCCTGCAGCTTCACCTGAGGGGTTACATGATATTCTCAGCATGGCTCGTTGTTTTTCCTTTCAAAATCAACGGATGTTTACTAGTGTACAGTACTGCATATCTGAGACATTGGTAACATTAATATTCATACCATAATAGACATTATACACAATATATACATACACAAGATAGTTTCTTGTTTCTATACATTTGTTTAGCCAAACATAATTCTTTCATCATTCATTTGTTACAAAATATGCTTTGTTTTTTCTGTGCAACCCAAATCAAAATGTTATCCAAAATGATAAGATTATATAAGGTCAAACAGGAAGTAAAAATATGGATTTTTTGTCTTTTTGGTTAAAAGGTTATGTTTAGTAAGCAGAGCGGTGAGGACCATAAACTGGTTTGCCACCCTGCAATTCAGAAATTGACTTTCCCGAAAGCCTACACACCAGTAACAGCATCATCTTGGTACAAGTTGGACTTGAGGAGGTCGTAAACATCCTGTCTGGCTGTGCCCAACGCAGCCAAGCCAAGGCCAAGGGCGCCACCATGACGGACAATCTGTGAAACAGAAGAAGAAAATAGACCATAAGAGATGGAATACTGAAACATAAATTAACCAACTGACAAGGTGACTTAATAGCTGCTGGTCTTGGCTACAAACTTCTAGCTGAACCATTTAATTCTAAAGCACTATACTTTTAGTAGAAATAAGTGATGACTTTGTTGATTCCCTTTTTCTGCAATCATTTTGCAGGTCACATTCTAGTATATAATTAACAACAAAACAAAAAAAGCATTCAAAGTAAACATGAAAAAAACTCACATCATTACTGGCGTTCTTGAGCTGACCAAGCAGGTAGTCAATGATGTCTCCACCATGGTTGGCATGAATGAGTCCAAGAGCGTACAAGCCTCCTCCCTCCTGGTAGGCCGAGCCAGGGGACGTGTCTTTGGGCAAGTAGGTGGCCATTAACTGGAGAGCCTCCTTTTCATGACCCTGAAAAACACAGCATTGTATGGTCAAAATTTAATCTAGAATAAAATTCATTATGTTTTTTGATTTGCTTTATATTATCATCATAGTGACATAACCGTACCTTGTGGATGACACCCAGACTTGCTGTGGCTGTGAACTTTGCCCAGTTGGTGGCTCTTGCAAGCCATTCCAAGTTTTCTCTACAAGTTCAAACAAAAACTTTGGTCAAATGTTACTTGGAGTAACTGTTTCTCTACATCTCGGTGCAATCAATGAAATATTTGTTTCTGTTCTGCCAGCTCAATTACCTGAGGAACTGGTCACTTGTGGTTCCCGTGTGCATGAAAGAGTTGGCTATTACTGTGGCTGTGTGGCACACCGAATTTCGGACTGCATCCTGAAGTTAAGAGGAAAAAAATAAATAACAGCTCAAGAGGAAGCTTTCACAATAAATTGTTTGCACAATCTCCAGTTTAGTCATTTGTGTACTCTAAGCCATTCATCTTGTTGCTAGCCTACATTACCTTTGTGTTTTTGAGGATCATTAGATCTGTGTTGTTATTTCGGATTAGGAACTGCAAGTGCAGCTCAATGGCCATCTCCCCGCTAAGGATTTTGATCATCTTGGCATTCTGGTCTTTGGGCTCATCTTTCTACAAAAAACACAGAAGCAACAGGATGAGCCATCAACCAAATCAAAATTGCTCTATTTAGACACAGAAAAATTACTCTGACCTGGTATGGAAAAAAGTGCTAAAGTACAAAAGAGCGTACCGTTTCTACTGGCTTTCCAGCAGGGGAGCTACCCGGCTTGTCATCTGTCTCCATTGCATCACTGTAACAAAAAACAACTTTCTATCAATATTTCAATCGTTCCATCACAATTAACTTGACTCAAAAAGGCAAATGTACAGTTTCAGTTAGTCGCCCCATGTCTCCCATATATTCAATGTACTTGGCCTGATGGGCAATAAGATGTGCATGTATATTAGAGTTTATTTAAACGCTCATGTCAAGTTCTTTAGTTATTTCAATGTATTATCAGTAGGTATAAGCAATGGTATAAAACCAAAAACACACCAAAAACATAGCTTGCAGGTGTAAATATTCTGAATCTTGGAATCTGAACTTGTGTACTGAACCCTCCTACCGGTGAGGTCAATGTTCTGCATACTGCCCGACTTACAGACTTGGAAAATGTTGAGGTTTTTGTTACTTTCCTAGTAAATCATAGCCTCAAAGAAAGTCTAAACAGAGATTTTCTGAAGCTTAAATGAAAACTATTAGCAGTGAAAAATCCCTAAGCCTTTGTGAACATGAGCCAAGACACAGTGCTTCAGCCTAGGTATTAGTGTGTCCTTATTTTCTTCTCCAGCCCACCTGTCTTTGTCTGGTGTGGGCACAGTGCCTGTATTAGTAGAGCCAGGGACGGCAGGGATAGGTGTTCCAACAGTGCGCAAGTTCTGGATGACAGAGGAGAGGAACTGCTGGCTGGCACTCTCATACAGGTCAAAGCAGATCTGATAGGCCATCAGCAGGTTATCCTCTTTCACTAGCTTCTCCAGGATGTCACTCACAGCCTGCGGGTCATCCAGGAATATCAGGCACTAGAGAGGAGAAAAAAATATTAGAAATGGATTTTTAGGTTTTTGGAAAATCTAATTCTGTGAAAGTAGAGAAATGCATATGATCAGTATAGCATGGCTTCCAGCTGTTAGGTAGTAGATGGAGCACATCAATAGCTGTCAGTATGACTCAGTCAGTCATTTTATTAGAAATTATTGCAGGACTCTTTTATTAGACTGCATTAGATAGTTACTAGTTAGTGTTACTAGGCGAACCTAATAAGTATTATATACCGGTATGTATATTATAGCAGCATCAGCAGAATAAATATCCAAACCTACATCAAACACAAGCAATGAAATAATTAGTAAAAAGTGTAAAAGAATATGTTAAAATGTCCAGACAACAAATTAGGGCTGAATGACAAAAATGAAAAATCTAAATATTGATAATTACAAATTCTAAAACACAAGGAAAAGGTATCCAAAAAAGTATCCTTACAAATCAGGGTTTGTGTTGTAGAAAATGTATACCCAGTCAATCAAAAACTTTATACCAACTGAACAGAACTTATTAGAACCAAACTGTCTCAAGTATGACATATATTTATCACACTGAGGAGTTGGTCACGGAGATGATGCATAATGTGCTATGAGGATCTGATTGTTACCTGACAGACATTGATGAAATCTGGCTTGTCCAAGTTCATGTAGAGCTTGACCAGCACCCGCAGCACCTCGTTGCGAAACTTCTTGTTCTGCATCAGGGACATGCACACCTTCAGGCTGTAGGCAAGGAGGCCACTCACATCAGTCTGCATGAGAGGAGAAAGACATAAGTATCAATTATTAACATGCATCATGACAAGGAAAAAAAGTTATGTAGTGTAAAATCAGTCAATGTCAAAATATAATCAAAGTAGAGGGAGGCAGGCCAGTACAGCCCGATCCGGTTGGGGAGAGTTCTAGCCGGACCAGGCTCCTCTCCTTAACCTGTCTCTCTTAATTATGCTGTTATAGTTTTAGACTGCCGGGGGACTTCCTTTGACACACTGAGCTTCTCTCTCCTCACCCTTTCCATTTGTGTGCATCCATGTCCCAGAAATGCTTTTTACTAACCTAGCTCTGGGGAGCTTATACCCCGGAGTCCTTATGTTTTTTTTTCGGCTAGCATGTTTCCTTGGATTAGGGTGGCACCAAAATCATGGTCGCAGCTGTCGCCGTGGTCCTGCTGCACGCCCTGCTATGCCCCATTACACCCTGCTACGCTCTGCTATGCCCTGCAGTGTCCTGCTACATCTTGCTACGCTCTGCTGTGCCCTGCTACGCCCTGCTATGCCATGAACTACTACAACTACTATTTCTAGTCACTGTTCCATTATCTTTATTGTGACCGTTATTGCCACTATTCATCACACCCCCAACCGGCACCGTCAGACACCGCCTACCAAGAGCCTGGGTCTGTCCGAGGTTTCTCCCTCAAAGGAAGTTTTTCCTCGCCACTGTCACACTAAATGCTTGCTCTTGGGGGATTTACTAGAATTGTTGGGTCCTTGTATGTTATGGCGTGTGGTCTAGACCTACTCTATCTGTAAAGTGTCTTGAGATAACTCTTGTTATGATTTGATACTATAAATAAAATTGAATTAAATAAAGTGATTCTCGTTTAATCTTTGTTTTGAGGCATTGTCATGCAAGGTATGCTAGACTCTTGTACAAGACTTAGTGCTATTCTGCTGAGTAGTAAAGGTAGCAGCAGATATTCAAATCTAATCTCAAGTCAACTTTGAATTACAATAGTGGCTGACCGATTCTAAGATGGTCTTCTCAAACATGTCAAGCCGCCTCGTCTCCAGGGCGATGCCAATGGCCTGCTTGT
>NC_050183.1:3520890-3560890 GCF_008315115.2 Sander lucioperca
ATTTTTTTAATATTTTTTAAACGCTGACAAAAGTGACAAAAAAAATCGGGAAAAGTGAAAAAAAAACCCATTAAAAACATCGCCAAAGGTGACAAAAACTTGTTTAAAAAAATGACAAAAAAGTTGGGAAAAAAGTGGAGAAAAAAAATCTGAAAAGTGACAAAAAAACCCCATCAAAAACATTGCCAAAGGTGACAAAAACTTATTAAGAAAAAGCGGTAAAAAAACTTGTTAAAAAATTGACAAAAACACCATTTTTAAAAAATAAAATCAACAAAAACGTCGAGAAAAGTGTAGAAAAAGAACAAAATGCTGAAATTTCGACCCAGAAAAACACAAAGTTGCATGGTCGACGGGAAGACAACACAAGGGTTAAAGGAGTACTTTTGCTGTAGCCTAGCCGTACTGCAGTTAAACATGTAATAAAATAACAGACAAATCTATATCTAGGCCTAAAAAAGGTGTTAAATGAACATATAGTTCATATGAATTACTGATACTTATAACAGTTACTTGAATCAGCCCCAAACATACACAGTAAATCCCTTTATAAATAACCATTGTAGATCAAAGATGAAGTGTAAATCAGTAAGATGACAACGTATTTAGCAACATATTGCTTCAGGACAAAAATCATGATGGCTCAGCAGTGGGAATATTGAACACTATGAAGAAACACTGTTACATGTAGTAAGGCTCTGAAGCACCACGAGGCACAACAACTTTTTCTTCACAGTTAAAACAGGATCGTCTGCAGAGATATGCCTGCGTGTGTCATGGCATCAGCTGTTTCCACCACCCACATGAGGTCCAGCAGACAAGGAATTGGTTTTCAGAGGGATGCCTTCCTCTTTACTTGTGTCATCTAAAAAAACAACAACAATGAAAACATTGTTACTGTGCAATTGAGTTTAATGATATTAATATGATACAAATTGTATGTGTGCAAATTGTTGAAACAAGGTGTCTGTCATTGTGCGGAGGATCAATCTGATGGCCAATGCATTCCACAAGTTATTTTGTTGTAAGGGTTTCAGTTTACTTTTTGCTGCATCCATTTTCTTTACCTGCCTTATCTGCTTCTTTTAGTCAGTGATTTCCTCTCTAATTTATTTTCATCTGTACATTACCACTTGAAGATGGGCGGACACAGCAAAATATTTCTTCAATTTCTGGAAAATGTAAGTCACTGTTTTACCAAAATGCTAAATATTTTGTGGCAACATTGCATTCTGGTATATTGAGGCTAAACTGGTCTCTTCTGCTTCTTCTTTATAAAGCACTAAATGGTTTACTTACTACTTATGCTACAGTATGAACCATCCAGACCTCTCAGGTCGTCTAGGACAGGTCTGCTTTCTGTCACTAGAGGCAGAACTAAACATGAAGAAGCAGTGTTCAGTTTTTATGCACCACATATATGGAACAAACTTCCAGAAAAATGCAGGTCCGCTGCAACTCTCAGTTCTTTTAAATCAAGGCTGAAGATTTTCCTGTTTCACGCTGCCTTTTATTAAATCAAATATTAATTTCTTACACGGCACTGTAACTTTTATTGTTGTATTTCATACCTGTCTTATTCTATGTTTTCTTGTTTTTTTGTTTTCTATTCTCTTTAATTACTCTTTTTTGATTATGAAACAGGTCGAGATGCTATATAAAAACTGTGAAAGTATCAAAACGCTCAATCCACAGAAAGATGCACACAGCCTGTATTCAGAAAAGGTGCCTTTAAATGAGCTGTAAGGTTGTGGTTTTACAACTATACTATATATTTGTAGAACGTGCCAGGGGCGTAGCACAAAATTCTGGGCCCTGTAGAAAGGCATTCTCTATGGGCCCCTCCCAGCATCCACAGCTATTCATTCTAGCATCTTTTTTGGCCCTCCTCACATGAGGGCCCTGGGTACTCAGTCCTATTTCCACCCCCACTCCGACACCCCTGGAACGTGCTGCTATACAATGCTGTTATAGTCATTCCCCGGCTGCAAAGACATGCAAAGTCTCAGAGGGCGCAGATGCGGAAACGCTGACCAATCAGAGCAGACTGGGCTTTTTTGGGAGGGGGGCTTAAAGAGACAGGTGCTAAAGCGTAGCGTTTCAGACAGAGTAATACAGGTATTCAGTCAGCCAGTATGAGGAAAATAATGTGTTTTTTGAACATTAAAGCCAAAGTACAAGTATGAACCAGAAAATTAGCATAATATTAGACCCTTAATGTCTTTGTCTATCCATTTGCCTGCAGCCAGACAGGTAGGCATGCCTTTTGCCCATGTAGTGCAATCTGGGTTAGGCTCCAGTCCCCTGACAACCCTGAACATGACTAAGTTGGTGTATGGAAAGGATGAAGAAGAGTTGAAAGAATCCTGTCGGAATGGAAATGCCTGTATAGCTCAGTCAAACTGAACTTCAGGACGATGCTGCTACCTCTTTGACTGCCGGTTGAAGAGTTGTTGGCCTGACCTCTTCTCTGAGCCCAGAACAAACATTGGAATGGCCAGCAAAGTGGGTTCCCTCTATCCCTTGTATTATCTGAAAGGCAATAATAAGTGTTTAACAATTTGGCAGCTTATCTAAGGGCCTGATTGTTTAATGAATGCTCCTTTTGTTCCTGGGCCTTTGCAGCCATGCCTGGGCAGAAAAATATGTGCAGAAATGTGTGGTATTGTGAATATTGTGGATTGACCTACATAGGGAAATGTACTATAACACATCAATACAGTCTTTGTCAAATATTTCCGCAGGAACTCGCGCTGTGACAGTGCTCATTACTGAGTTTACAATGATCTACTCATAAGTAAAGGTGTTTACCATAGTATCATCATACTCATTTAGTACTTCTATGGTTCTCTTAATTAACTTTTTAAATTTCCAAACACATCACTATTTTCCAATTAGTAAAAGTGATTTTAAAAAGTGTCAAAATCTGTATTTCTTCTTGATTTTGGCACTCTAATATTTATGCACCATCAAATCTGCATTGTGCCAAGGTTAAACACACCACGGTTCAAATTTCATGTTGACAAATCCGCCCTGCTGACGTGTGCTTTACCAAAAACTTGTGGCAAAAATGTGTGTGGGCAAACGAGAAAAGCAGATTTGCATTATACTATTGATACGTGTAAAACTACTTAAAACACGGACAATGGATGTTATTACACCTGCTGTTTGAGATGCGTGTATAACTTTGCAGGCGTTTTTCTTGATGCTGAGCATTTTGGCCTCTGTCTTCGGGATGAAACAGCCGACCCATATTGTCTCTGGTGATTGTTTGTGGAACACTGAGCTAATCAGACGCTCCAGGAGTTGCGCACACTGATGCGTCTCGGCGCTCTCCTGTCTGGTGCGTATTAATCCAATCAGAGCTGGTCGGCCGATTCTGGAACGTTTCGTGCGTGTCTTTACGTCCTTCAACATCTCTTTTAAGCACAGTTCGTTGGAAGTTTTGCTGAGAAATGTCTGTCGGAAGATGAATATGATGATAGGACAGTCTATAGTTCGCTTCGCGCTGTTTGCCCTCCTCGTTGCTATTCTTTGAGCATTGCCATTGCGCGTTGGCCGCTTCTCCTTCTCCCAGTCCTCTTCCACCGGACAGGCTCTCAAATCCAAATCATTGGGCCTCGCTATTTGTGGTATTTCATTGCTTTTGACAGTCTCGGTCTTGCAGCAAATGGGGCTTGCACTTGCGGTATCGTCGTGACTGCTTAACAGAGAGGTTTGTCCGTTGCTGTCCATCGGGCTGCTGTTGTGAAACATGTCACGGATGAACTCCTGCAGTATTCCAGCGTCATTCCCGTCCACCTCTTTACTTTTACACGCATCGCTCACCAAATAAATCCTCTCTTTACCGCCGATCAAGGCTATAATCTTCTGAAACTCCCTCTCTTCTTCGGGCAGCGTGTCCTCTAGGAAGGCTGCGTCTGCCATCGCTGCGCAATTACGTCTGCGCGAATCCGTTTTATTTACAATGAGCTGTCAAGTCATTCACTACCACCTACTAAAACTTCCTCACGGTCATCAGGAACACCAGTAGGGAGGGTGGGGATAAAGACACAGCGTCGATTTCTATTGGCTGGTCAGTTTGGTGGGCGGGACTGCCATAACTGCATGGAACACATGGGCTTGTTTCAAGATAAGGAAGTTCAACTTTAATGGATAACTAAACACAAAAACAGTGATTTGAAATTAAACTGACATTAATCAAGATCATATAACAGCAGTAACATGGGCTTCAAGAAGAAAGATTTTTTCAAAATGTATTTCTCTTAAATGATCCAAGAGATTGGGGTGGACTGTGGATGATGAAATCAGGGTGCGGAGGTCACTCTCTTTATTCCCACAATTCTCATCGAAAAGAGTCCTGCCTTCCCTCCAATGTTGTAGATTCCTGACTTCTCAAAGAAAATAAGAGACAAAGAGAGGACAGTCGTAAGCACATAATTCAACACAAGAGCTTTACTTGTCTAACCTGCTTTTTCTACATAATTGTTAAAAATGGTTTCAGCGATGCTTGACTTCTTTATAAGATTGAAAATGCCTTTCACCCTTAAACTCCCCACATCAGCAGTCTGTTGAGTTCTTGAGACTCTAATCCTTTAATCCACCCATGCCTGTTCTTTAATTAAAAGGTGCTGTTAAATCTGAAATGCCACTTCATATTAAGTTCATGAATTTAAATTTAATAAGTTCATAATTAAATAACTTCAGCTGCTTAGTCTGTGTGGGATTGACTAATTGTTTACTGTTGAATGAATGATAAACAGTAAAGTCTGATCAGAACAAATACAGAGGTTTTGGCCTTTGACCTTTAGACTGGCTGAACTTTGATCAGCTAGGCGTTGTGTTTGAGGTTCGACAGAATCTCCGTGCACTTGCTTCATCATGTCATTACAATCCAACTGACTAACGAGGGTAACTGCTTCCCTGTGTATTTCATGTCTTAAATGCAAATTAAACACTGATATTCATTTAAATATTTTTTCATCAATAATGATATCATAATAATAACCAATAATCCTTCCAAACTACATACACCACCTTTCTTTTTACCGCAAGGAAAAGCTGTCGCAGCTCTCACTGACATCAAAATACATTTGACATTTTTAACAATTTGAAGCACACAATTCACATCTCTATGCCTATAAAGTTATTTAACTTACTGACCTCTTTATTCAGGGAAAGAAGGAGCTGAGGGTCAAGAAGCTCACTTGGACCACTGAGAGAGACACGGAGACCTAAACGAACTGCAAAAAAGAGGTTAAGTTCTCATATGAATTGCATTATAGCGAGTCTTGGTGGCATATCATCTTTGATCAGTTGCATCAACTGAAATTTGTTTCAGTTTGCATGTTAAATAAAGGTTAAAAATAAAACAATGTGCCAAAAAAGGCACAAACAACTGTTTTGACTGCTTATTTTCAGACCTGGGCTAAATAATTGTTGCAATATGGGTTATATTGGACTGACTGATACATTTGTGATTTTAGTCAAATATCAAGTATCAACCATTTGTCTCATTTTGTCTCTGGAATGCTGAAGAATGTTCACTATTATTTCACGTTTCTATCGTCCGACTAATTCTTCAGTAATATGTTCGTAAATAAATGAATCTTTTAACTTGGCAATACTATCCCAGAGTTTTTCACTCTGCCTTATAGAGTCGAGTCAGACCACATTTCATACCCACAGCAACACAGTGTCCTTTCTCTTAAGAATAAATCATTAGAATACAACAAAAGAAACACATAAGATCATTTCAATGGTTTTAGTGAAGAGTTTTAGTTTCCCATGATGGAGGGATGTGGGCGGCTGTGATAAACCTGCCAACATCTGACCTCGCACTCTGCTTCGTTCTTCCTTTAGGGCCACAGTTTCTATCTTTAAAGTTTCTGTATACCTGTTCAACAACATTTTTCTCTACCTTAGGTTAGGGTTGGGGTTAAAAAAACTTTTAGTAGTTTTGGCATGAAACAACCAGGTTTAAAAATAAGCAAACACCCTGAAATGTATTCTTTTGCTGCCATCTTGTGGTTAAAAATTGTGTCAGGATCATGGTCAGATTGCACTGTCTGTTCCCACCACCAAAGGTTTTACAGCAGTGCACTGTAGTGCAGTGTCTCGACCTATAGAGTGGTTTGTAAAAATGCTTTTGATTCAGTGAGTTTCACCATCAAGTGCAGCTGACAAGTTTTTTAATTCCTGCTAGAGCTGATACAACCCAGATACTGCCTTCCTCGGTGGACTAAATGTTTTAATTAAACTCAAGGATGTAGACAAACGCGAGTGCAGAATGAACTTTAAAAAAATGCTACATAGTGCATTGATACTAGAGCTGAGCGAGACAAACAACTAAACAAAACTAAATATTTGCACATAGTACTTGGTCCAGGTCAACTTATCTTCAGTTGAGATAACATTTATTGATTTCATCATGCTGTTTTGAGTTGAGTGAGGAGGTGTGGTAAAATCTCAAAACCTGTGATTTTCTTGTCTGACAACAGATTTCTGAGAGAAGCAAGATGAGAGGCAGTCAGGAACATTGGAGGCAAAACAGAGGCTTTAGTATCAGCGGAGGGAGAGCTTCTTATTCTTTGGACATTGTTTTCTGTTATGTTGGTGTCGTGTGGACTCTGCAGTGGTATTGGCAAAACTGTGGATACATTAAGAATAAGACAGGACATTTAATTATGATTTTTGTTTTGTTTTACAGTAATACAGTTAAAATGTAAAATATAATGTTTGTGTTGATGGAATACACTAAAATTAACTTGGCCTTGCTTCTTCTTCAGGCTAATAGACAGAAATGTAACCTGTAGTGAAGGAATGCTGTAAGAGATGATCCTCTGGTGACCTGGAGGCGGCTCCTCTCCCCGACCCAGACTCCCCCCAAGAACCTGAGACATTTGTTTGGTGAAGTTTAAACCAACATAATCCAATCCAATCCAATCCAACTTTATTTGTAAAGCACATTTAAAACAACCTGGTTGACCAAAGTGCTGGACATTGACATGATTTTGGACAGATTATAAACATACGAGTAACAAAAACGAACATTTAAAACAAGTAACAAACTGGAAAATGAAAATGCAGAATACAACTCTCAAGCAGGTTTAAAGGCCAATGAATAAAAGTGAGTTTTAAGTCGTGATTTAAAAATGTGAAGGCTGGGGGCCAATCTGACATGCAGAGGCAATTCATTCCACAGCCTTGGGGCCACGACTGAAAATGCTCGATCTCCCCTATTTTTGAGCCGCGTTCTAGGGACAACAAAGAGTAGCTGGTCAGCAGACCTTAATGACCTCAGAGGAGCGTGCGGCTTCAGTAGTTCAGCTATATAAGCTGGGGCTTGACCATAAAGAGCTTAAAAAACGAACAACAGAATCTTAAAATGTATTCTAAAGCAAACTGGTAGCCAATGAAGAGAGGCAAGAACAGGTGTAATGTGATCTCATTTACGAGTTCCGGTAAGGAGTCGAGCGGCAGCATTTTGAACCATTTGTAATCTGGAGAGGGAGGCCTGACTAACACCTACATATGAAGCATTACAGTAATCCAGGCGAGTTGTGATAAAAGCATGTATAACCCTTTCAAAATCAGTGAAAGATAAAAATGGCTTCAGTTTGGTAAGCAGCCTGAGTTGAAAGAAACTAGCTTTTCCAACAGAATTGATCTGCTTCTCTAGTTGAAAATCACTATCCATCTTAACACCAAGGTTAGTTACCATAGACTTGACATAGGGTGTCAGGGGACCCACGTCCAATTGGGAGGCGCCAAGAGAACTGCTGGGTCTAAATATCATGACCTCGGTTTTACTTTCATTAAAATGTAAAAAGTTTAAAGCATCCAGGCTTTAATGTCATAAAAACAATCTAACAACTTTTTAGGGAACTATCACCCTTACTTTTAATAGGCAAGTAGATCTGTGAATCATCTGCATAAAAATGGAAACTGATGTTATGCTTCTTTAAGATGGATCCAAAGGGAAGCAAATAAGGGGAGAAGAGAATCAGCCAGAAAATACAACCCTGAGGAACTCCACATGTCAGTGGTGGTGCTGTGAAGTAGAGCCACCAAAACTAACTTTGAACACTCTCTCTGATGAATATGATCTAAACCATTCTAGTGCAGTGCCTTTAATCCCCACGCTGTGCTCGAGACGAGAGATAAGAACACTGTGGTCGACAGTGTCGAATGCTGCTGTGAGATCTAAAAGCATAAGGATTGCAGAATCTCCAGAGTCTGTTGAGATTAAAATATCATTAAAAACTTGTATAAGTGCAGACTCTGTGCTATGAAATGCTTTAAAGCCAGACTGGAACACCTCAAGGATACCATGCAGATCTAAAAAAGATTGATAGAACTGCCATCTCTAAAATCTTAGATATAAAAGGAAGTTTAGAGATCGGACGATAATTTGCAAGAACTAAGGTGTCCAGATTTGGCTTTTTGATAAGAGGCTGCACCACTGCCTCTTTAAAACAAGATGTCACATAACCAGAAGTAAGACTGCTATTAATGATTGCTTGGATGTTTGGTCCAATATTGTGACACACCTCTTTAAAATGACGAGGTAGGACAATATCAGTAGGACAAATTGAAGGTTTTAAATGGGTATCAATATCATTAAGGGCCGAGAGGGATACAGGCTCAAACTTAATGAAGACTGCTGCACACACTGTGGAAATGGATGGGTCAAAGGCTGGAAATGAAATGCTAGCTCTAATGGTGGTAATCTTTTCCACAAAAAGTGGAGAAATACCACTACAGTATCTCTAATCCTATATTGGTATGGATTTTCATTGTTCAATGTAAACTGGCGCGTTTGAAACATTAGAGATTTGGTTTTAAACTTCAGATGAGAAAAAAGCAACACACTGGTAAAAAGAAGGTTCTTGATGTTAAGTCTATTTTAAGGTGACAGTAAGCAGCTTTATTAAACAACTAAGCCTGCCCTACAAATACACCTTGATATCATGATGTGATAATCATTGTAGTCCACGAGTTTTAATACCATGAAATAAAGTTTTCCCACTTTTCTATATTTTACCTTGTTTGCTTCCACTTTTTTGTGATTAACATTTCGAAGAACAACTTTCTTAAAGAAGAGAGATGTTAACTTGTTCTATTTCAGTCCAAGCTGGGTTTGGCCACAGACAGTTATGATTAGCAGTAATTGGGATGTGTTGATAACTCTAACTATATATATATATATATATATATATATATATATATATATAAATTACAATGGCTGTTGAGTATTTTTGAGTGGATTTTCTCTTTAACACTTTATGGTCATCATAGCACTTTTAGAAACTCTTTGATTGCATTGTTGTCAAATATAGTGAACAACAATGCAAATTACATGCATATAATAGATATTATTACAAAAGAAATAACTGTACTAGTGTTAACACAAAAAGTCAGTGTGGCACACAACACTGTCAAACAACAAAACAAAAGTTTGGAATTGTTTTGTTATTAATTTTACAGATTACAGTTAATTCTTATTTTAAAAGTGTAAATTGCTTACCAACAAATATGGTTCCAAGAAGTGATAAGAAAAACAAGCGACCAAAACCAGTTATGGTCCACCTTTTTGACTGCAGAGCCCCAAAACAAGCTGTCCTCTTTGTCATAGTAGAAAGCCAAATGCAGCACTGGAGAAGGATCATTACAATGTCCCAGTTTTAAAAAATACACAATAGACCAGACATGAAATAACGGGTATTACATTTCAGCCAGGTTTTGTCTCTTTATAAAGGTTGGGGGAGTGGTGGTCCAATGAGGGGAAAGATACTAAAAGGTTATGCAATTTATCTGTAATACTTAATACAAAGAAAACTTCTCATGAAAAATAGAAAAGAAAAACAGAGAACAAGATACAGTGAAAATGAGCAACAAAAATTGAAAAAACCCCCCCCATTCATTAAACACTTGGAAGAATAATATAATATGCAGTAAAGCAACAACACCAGCTCAGATTCATGTCACTGACATTAAGGATAATGTTAACTTTATGCAGTAGATATATAAAATGTACACAGACTTTAAAATGTATTAGTGTTATTGCCTTGAGTCCAAAAAATAAAAATGCTGCTTGCTGAGTTTGCAGTTATTGTCACTGCGACGGTTGACGAATGAGCCTTTGTAAACTGGAACAAGCTCATTAAGCAAACAGAACAGGTTTCTCAAGTTGTTATGACACTTCTAAACAAATCCCTGAAATGAGAACACCACACAGTGTGTTTACTGAGCAGTGTGTCTGGGTTTCAATTTTCTTTTTTTTTTTTACAACACGCTAATGCGACTATTATCTAAGTTTGCACTAGTCTTAAAACATATGAAATTATTCATGCAAGTCAAGTCAAGTCAAGTCAATTTTATTTATACAGCCCAATATCACAAATCACAAATTTGTCTCAAGAGGCTTTACAATCTGTGCAGTATACAACATCCTCTGCCCTTTGACCCTCAATTCAGATGAGGAAAAAGTCCCCAAAAAACCCCTCTGATTACATCAGATTCCTTGATATAATCTTGCTAATTCTTTGATTGATCTTGCTAATAACATTATTGCTATTATGTTTGTTACATTATGTGCTGTGATGAAGCTTAAAAAAACTTCTCTTCTTCGCCTACTTTCAAAACTTTGGAGGAATGTACTCATTGTCAGCAGGCAACATGAAAAAATGTATCCATGGACGGGGTATATTGTTTAAAATGATGATAATGATTACTGCCAGAGATAATCAGCACTGCACTCCTACACCTCACTTTATATACTGTACTGTGTGTAATGATGTGATTGCACGTGCATGTTATTGAGTTCCTCCACAAGAGGGCACTTCAGTATAAGAAGAATTATGGAGAGGGCCTATTCTATTCCTTTTACCTTTTGAAAGTTATTATTTTCTACTAATGTGTTCCTAATGCAACATTTTAAGTAGCTGTTGAATTAAGCTAATCTGACTCCGCCAGATGGATTGCTTCGCATTTGCTCGGCATATCCATCTGGGAACTTACCGTTGGAGAACTTTTGGGAAGGGGCGGAAATACTGGTTAGCTGATTGGATAAACCATCTGTCTATCGCCACCTAAACCCGCCTCAAAACCAACGCTGATTGGTCGGTTGTTTGGCGAACGGCTCCAAATTTTCTCTGTCTCAAGCAAGGGGGTAAGCTTCTCCTCGGACCGCGAACCTCCTATGGCGCCATTTTAATGCTACAAAGCGATCACCTGACGTTAGCATTCCATTGACTGCCATTCATTTTGACGTCACTTTGACAGCGAATAACTTTACATCTAAAGCGTTTAAAGACTCTATTTGTCCATTGTTTATTTCTAAAGAAACACGACAACGTATAAAAGGCTCCATTACCTTGTACCTCACATAATGGCTCCGTAGCAGATGTTTTTGTAAAAATAGGCTAACGATTGTGTCATAACCACGCGTCTTACTGTCGCATAGTAGAGGAATTACCGTACAGTACAGGAGAAGCGCGCAGGCAGTTTCGTCTCACATTAGCTGTTTAAGTGTAATTACTAATGTTAACTAGCATTTTAGTTAGCAATAATTAGCCTGTGCCTATGTTATCTCCTTACATATACCTACGTTCTCCGTCTCTGCAAGATTGGGAATGATTGAGATTTCTCTTGGCACAGCTACCAGAAGACTTTCAGACAGGTTGCTAACGTCACATTTACGTCGTCTCTCTCAGTTGGAGGCTGCGCAGTAACGCTCAGCGTTCACCGGAAAAGTGCTTCTAACGGCCTTCGCTGGTCTCCGTCCAGAGCAACGGGATCTGTTGGTCCATTCTTATATACAGTCTATGGTCTCAAGATGCCAGACTGATCTGCGAGTGGAAAACTGGAGCTCGCGAGATCAGGACGGTCTCACGAGGCTAGAATTAAGCTACTGTTCTGATAACTGTTGTGTATTTTACGCTGGATTCTGTATAGGTTACTAGATTTTTGTGTGTGTTCCAATGGGAACTTTCCGAATTGCTTCCAGAAAAAACCTCAGAGGATGATCAAGCACAGTCACAGGTTAAGCCCCTTCATAAGTAATACAGGTAAACTGGTGACAAATAAGTTGTATTACTCATAAAGTGATGACATTTGATGACAGTTTTATTATGCTGTTTTACTTTGTGAGATAGGTCGAAACCACAACTCACTGTCAGATTTTTCCATTCCTTGTCCAAAGTCGATAGTTAGACAAAATGGAAATGTTTTGTCTGCAACGTACTATACAGTATTTTTAATCAATTATCCAATCACTTAAATACCCTGCAACATTCATCTGGTTTTCCTATTTAAAAACATGGTTTCTATGTGCATTTATGTTTACCATTGTTTATGTAAAGGGAGGTTTTCATTACATTGATTACACAATACTATCACATACTTTAATGCCTTCCATAAATGATTACACAGGATTACATCCTAGACTAAATAAAACGTTACCAAACTGTTTTACAGTGAATAGCTGCAAGAAGTAGATCAGTGGGTAATGACTAAAATATTTATGTATCAAATTTTTTCCAGCCAAATGGTAGTTGCTCCTTCAGTTTCATTAATTTAACGAGCAGTTAAATAACCTGTAGATGGCAGGATTGTATAATAATTACTGTATACTATATACTGTAGTTTCTTGTCAGCAGTGGATGCTTGAGCAGACTTGTGCCCACTAGGTGGCAGAATCCTCCTACTGAGAGTGATAGTTTTACTTGTCTCCTCTAATACTCTGAGTCAAACCTTGCCTTGCCAAGTCCCTGGTACTGCTACCCAGGAAGCATCATGTCCTGCATGTTATTAAATACATCACCAATACCACAGTGCACCGAAGGACTCAATGGATGCCAGAGAGGAACAAAATATTCACTTACTATCAGCATGTCAAAACAAAACAAGTTCCTTTGGGAGAGGGAATAATGAATATGATGAATATGAGTATGTTGGATGCTCAGTGTCTGCGCCAACTCATCTTGTTTGCGGTGTCATTACTACAGGATGACATGTCACTCACAGAGAACGTCTTGGGTTTGTGTGGACACCACAGCACCATCTGTTAAAGCTTAGGGACATGGTTTAGCTGGTTAAGTTGTTGATTTGTACACTGATCGTCAGAAATGATTCAAACCGCACAGAGGTCACCGAAATTCCCTTAAAAAAGATGGCTCTTAATTTAACAGTCGACCTCGAGCGTCAGTCACACAGTGAATGTAGCGGCTGCTTGGGGAAACTTCAGGCATGCAAATGGCTAGAAGAGGAATGACAGTGGTGGATTTGCACTTGTACTTTTGCTGGTGCTGCTTCTCTAAATTCTGGGACCTTTGTCAAGATCATCCTATCCTCATCAGATGCACTTAGCCCAATGCGTCTAAGAACAGTCACCTCACCGTGCAGAAGGCACTCTCACTCACACCACGAGCACCCCTGCTAACTTGGGAGTATGACCTAGGTGGGGGCTGCACACACACGCACGCACACACACACACACACACACACACGCATAAAGTTTGGAAACAGCTATTGTTTATGTTGTTCTGTTTAGATACACATGGAGTCAGAGGTCACTTGGTCACAAGTTAACTCGTAGGTGCAGAGAATCACAGCCCTCTGGAGCACTGTTAACTAAAAGGAAAAAGAAAAAGAGAAAGCATAGCACAAGTGTACTCCAGGAGCCCTGCTACTCCTTTCTCCATCCTTTCTCCAGGGCTGAGACGTTTACAAAGCCAAACAAACGGTCCACTGTAAGCAACTTTTCCAGCCCAGTGGGCCTGGACACAGAGGACTTGTCCACAGAGAGAGACGAGGGATGGGGGGGGGGGGGGGCACAGATGGTAACACCTTGAATACGTCAGGCTAAACCCACAGTGCATGACAGGTCAGAGGGCACCAGAGTCGACAAGCTCCACAGACCCGAGTGGAAGATGAGGCGAGGTAATTAAGTTGGAATGGGCCTGTAAGATCTTTCTCGCAAAATCATCATCATCATCATCATCATCATCATCATCAACCTTTATTTACTTCTCGGGAGTACAATTGAGGGCAAGCCATCATTTTCAATGTAGCCAATAACATAAAAGAAATACACAATATAATTTAGAACACAATTTACAAATGTAATACATCTGCACATATATAAATATTCAATGCAAAGACTGTAGAAATCATTAACAATTATGAGCAATCAACATATACTAATAGTGTGAATGCTATTGAAGGGCGGGTCTGGCCGCCAGCACGTCTTTAGACACCAGCACGTGTTAAGACGTCAGCACGCCTTTAGACTTTTTTTTTTCTTTATTAACAATATTTTTATATAATATTAAAAAAAAAACACACACACACACACACACAACGGCACAGGGAGTATTGTTTCCAATTTGCACATAAAAATACAACTTAAATTTTCCGTTCATAAAAATAAATAACCAACTTAAATCATGTGGCAACGTTGTCTATAGTGCTCCTCAGGAGATGAGAAGTCTTTAAAGTGTTTTTTGTTTTTAAATACTTTACCCATTCCCCTTTTCCCGACACTGCCCTTGATTACCATGACAACCAAACCAAACAGACAACACAGAGAGCGGCCACAGTGCTTCAGAGGCGCAATCAAAAGACTTAAATAAATGCAAAAGGTGGAGAAGGTGGTCATAGCGACAAAAGAAGTAGGGTAATACAGGGAATACACGAGAAAAAAATAATACAGGGAATACACGGGGGTTTGTGTTCTTTAACTTTACCGTAGTTCTGTGCACAATACTGGGAATGTGTTCTGAACGGTTCCTGTCTTTGTCAAAGTATGTTTTAATGATGTTAATGTTTTGGGTATGCATTTATGTTACCTGGGTTTTAGTGTTGTGGGGTTGATTTAGTGTTCAGGTTTATCTACATGTATTGGTGTAACCATGACCGAGACTTGGGTGGGGATTAGTGGCTTCTGGGCAGTGAGAGTGCATTCACTGTCTTTCAGAAATGTGGGATTAATCCCACAGATTGTCACAATACAGTTCCAAGGATAGCCATATATCCGCATTTGTTGGATTTAGATGTCAAATGTGAAATATTATCAGCTGCATAATTAAGAAACATCCTTATACACCAGACCCTAAAAGCAAAGGTCATCTCCTGTCTTCATTCACTGTAATTTCAGGAAACTTTATACAGAACTGACAATCCTAACAGACTCTGCCTTTGTATTTTGTAATGAACTGACATTGTGCAGTTATGACACATTTCCAAAAGATAATAATGGTGAGGTAATGAGTTAACGGCCTTGTTTGGAAGTGAATGAATATGTTAGTTTCCCATCCTAACATTTTAAAGCATAAAAATGTAAGAAGACCTTCAGTTGTGTGGTAGAGTTTTATGATGCAAATCTCTCAGACAAAAAGGCCAGGTTTTGAAATGCAGGCCTTGGCCACATTAATTGAATTATCTCTTCTAAACTGCAAGCAGGGAGAGACATAAAGAATGGCGTCAGTGAGAAATAAGAAAAGGCAGTCCCCATGGCCAACCTTTCCATCAGCAACACAATATTCAGACAGTCAGATTGTGTTTTCCGAGGCGCACAGTGGGATAAATGATGCCAATGAAACACAAAGAAATGATTGTACTGAGGCAGAACTGTTGACTTAAGAAGGTGCTGATTGCACAAGTCTTCAGCTGCTCCGCTTCCAGTCCACCCACATCCCAAAGAGAGTGAGAAGGAAGTAGAGAATGCATGTAGCAACATTGCTAATTTAACAATTACTACCTCTAATTGTTGCCTCCTGAGGAGAGGTTAAGGAGACAAGTCAGCACCTCCCTGTGCGCTGCTGACTGGCTCTCTGCCAAAATGTCATCCATCCTGGAGCCTAATCGAGTTATCATATCAACAAATCTCCCATCAGGGGCCCCACGGTTGACACTCCAAAAAAGACACCCAGAGGGGGACAACAAATTTCTAGCAGCGGGACACTAGGGGAAGGAGCCTGCCTGCCAGCCAGTCATGAAAGCTACCTGCAGCTTGTGGTCAAGCTCCCCTCTGGGATGACACTCACACTGGACACTACAACTTCAGCCCTGCAGCCCTGGATATTCCCTGGAAGTAAGCATGAGAACTGGGGGACATAGAAGGCACATTATTTAGCGCAGCACACAATAGTCTAGAGGGAACACAATGTGGCATCTTGTGGAGTTTGGAGGGGAGAGTGGGGACTGCGGACCCCCTGTGGTGCTGTGAGGGGACAGGGGGTCAGGGTTTAAGAGGCACGCTGGCCTCGCCTACGGAGAGGGTTAATGTACTGTTATTCTGAGGTCAGAGATGCCCCTTCACACTAATACATCACCACCGACAGCACCAATCAGTGATGACTACCGGCATGAATCCTCTATCATAAACATTGCACATTGGTGCTATAGCTAAAGGACTCTCTGTGTCCATCACTTTCTCTGTTGTGCAGCTTCCCTCATCCGGTGGAGCCACTCAAGTGTGTTAACAACTGATACAACCATTAGAACATTTTTAACTGCTAGGAAGAAATGGGTAAAAATAAAAACATTGAATGAAAGTGATCATCAGGAGACTAATGTAGGTGTTTGCAGCTTTTCAAAATTCTTGCAGCAATATAACCAGTCATGAAAGTTTAATATGGCCCCACGTTAAATGGACGAGAGGGTTTTGTTGTATTTTCATGAATAACAATTTCACAGCCAGAGTTCAATATGTATATCCATCCATCCATCCATTAGCTATAGGCGCTTATCCTTTGGAGGGCCACGGGGAAGGTCCCAGCTGACAAATAGGTATATTAACAGGCAAATTAATATATTAACATAAATAGCAGCCTACACAAATACATGGCAAGTGAATAGCTGTTGTTTAAGACTGTATAGGGGTTGCAGTGCAAACTGGTTTAATATTGACAATGATGTTGCTGATAGGGGATGAAACTTAACAAAAACAGAAACGTAACGTTATTTGTTCTGACATCTCCAAAAGAAAAGCGTGACTTAAAATAGAGTTACACCCAGCTATGAACGTCACAAACAATATGAAGATTACAATTTCAGGAACTCTAATTTCATACTCTATAATTAGTCAGCAGGACTGTCCAATAAGCAGAGCTGCCCGTTTGTGTTTGAAGTGCTGACAGTGCATAGAGGCATGAGAGCAAGCATTCCCTGGATGCACAGGGGTGTCAAGATAAGGCGATAGGGGCGGGATCTGGCTCAGCATAGATCCAAATGTTTGACATGCTCTTTCACCATCCTGTTGTCTCTAACACTTACTTACATATCCACACATGCACAGCCACAGTCACCTGCACACACACACACACGTACATACACCACCTTATGACTCACCCGCATCAACAATGCTGATAGCTGAGATGTCATCAAAAGGTTTTTGTTTTGAGTCTGCGATAAGATTTTTATCCTGCTGAAGTGCTGAGACGTGGCCTTGTAAACTGCAGAGAGGAGCCTTTGACCTGCCTTGCTCATTATTCCCTCTCATGGGCCCATTAATTGAATTAGCTATTCATCGAAAAGTGGAGAGTGCACTGAATTAGTCTCTCTGCTCTGCTACCTCTCAATCTTAAGAGTCTCCTTAATAGTGTGTTGACTAGTTTCTATTGTAGCTGTGTCTCTGCGGGCCTATGAGAGTGGAAGGGGAGACAGGGCAGGGCAGGTATGGAGCAGCCCACAGGGGGGCTAACCTTTGACCCTGTTCTGGAGAGGGTCTATCCAACAACACAATACTTCCAGCATACAGCCCTTGGTGGCTGCCTGCTGCTCCCCACAATAAAGCCCATTGCCGGGGTCTCTCCAGGCAGAAAGGCCCCCTGGAGCGTTGACTGCCATCCGGAGGTCTTTCACCGCTTTCTCCCCTCTCTACCGCCAACCCTCGCCTAGAAAGAGAGGAAAAAACTCAATAACAGAGAAGATACAAGGGGAACAATGGTCTTTAGAGTGCATCTTAACCCGCAACAAATAGTGTCAACATCTGTGGGGAGCGGGTAGATAGATAGACACTGTGTCCGCCATGGACAGAAAGAGCCCTTTCCTTGTGGGCAGTCACACTGAAAAGGCTACAGTGTTGTTTTGTTGTGTATGAGAGGGATTTGGTCCCTGTTCCTTTCAGCTGCAGTTGAACCACACTGTGGTGCCGGCGAAGCGATTTTGTCTCGCTGGAGAGCCGGGGCAAAAGATGAAGCAAAGCCTCGAGAGCAGGGCCTTTCTTCCCATGGCCCGCTCTTTTGGAGGGGTGAAAAAGATTATTGTCGTACAAGATGCACAAAACGCATCAAAGTCGGCGGGGAGTGTAGCCCGGATTGAGAGAGCGAAGGGTTGATGTTACAAGGAGGGGATGAACACAGACACATGTGGCGTGTAGCGTGTGTGTATGTGTGTGCGGCGGCCACACACAAGCCCAGACGTGTGGGAGTGTATTGGATTCTCATGGGCTGTCTGGGAAAGACACTGTCCCTCTCTCTCTTTTTCTATCTCATTCTCTCTCAAGCGTGTGGTCTCCTCTCATGTGAACACACTGCCAGTATAAAGGATCTCTTCATCTCTCTCTTTCGGCTCTCTTTTGCATCCTGATGTGAAAAGGGTTCATTCACTGGGTCCTACAGTCTAACTCCCACTCATCCCAATTTATCAGTTAACGCCAATTGGGCCTAACTGGGAGCTTGTGGGAATCCAGGTGCTTATCATTAATGCTGCTTCATTGTGGTTTGTGAGGATACGCTGGAGGAACTGTGTCATGTTTCTGCATGTCTGCGACAGGCTTCGCCAAACCATGCTTCCCCTCTATATACTACATCCAGACACACGCCCACACATGCAGTTACATATAAGAGGACATGCCTGTGTTGAAGCTTCTGCAGAATGTCTTTTGTCCTGCCAGAATGTACAGTAGTATATAAACTGAAATATATCAGGACTATTAAAGTTATAATGTCACTGCACGCTGATTCACCAGTCTCATACTTCTACTGTCTTTTCATGACATATGTTTTTGGTCAGATTATCATAATATTGTGATATCATTAACTGCTTTCAACTTGGTGAGGAGTACAATTTCACATCTGAATGAAAACACATAGCATTCGAAAACCATCAAAGAAAAAAAGCTAATGACAAACAAAGACAGTCTGTGGCTAACTGTATCATCTATGATCTAAATCCTCCAGAAAAACCACATCCCGAAAACTCACTGCCTCAACAAATGTATAACCCTGGTTGGACTTCCTGTCAGAAATTTTAGAAGTGACACAAATAGACACATTCATACTGAGATCAAAGCAAATGTTCTGTGGGTGTCTGAGCAGAGAGACAGAGAGAGCTTATGTTTGGTTCGTACAGTCAGCATCTGTACTGTCAGAGACACTGGATGACTTTTTGTAGCCTAAATGATTTACATATATGACAGATTTCACAGATGTTTGTGTCTCGGTCATTATTGCCCTCACACTAGAGTCTAGACAATAAGTCAAGAATGGTGTATCAAAGCGGTGTTAAAGTTATTATATGTAACTTATGAATGTTTCTGAAACTGTAATTTTTCATCTGACGATCATAAATGACCTGCAACAGCAAACGAGACTAACAGAGAAAAGAACGCTATTTTTATATAGCTTTTATTAATGCCTCTGCCCGGGTCAGATTTTTTCCCGCAAAGTCAAAAAATGATTTACGGCAGGTAGTCCGGCTCTACAGAGCGCACATTATGATGGGTCACAGATTTCGATGTAACACCGGAAAAGCCTGTGTTAGTAAGTATCCAGCCAGGTAAAAGGTAGCAGGAGATTTCTTTATATAGGTGTTATTGTATTTTTATTTTATTTTAAAAGTTATCGGTTGTAGTTATGGCTGATACTTGGGCAGGGCCATCACAGAAAAAAGGAAATTAAACGAAAAACAACTAAAAGCTAAAAGGGAGCGTGACAGATGTATATAATGTCTTTCATTCATAAAATAACTCTACATTGCGAGATGTGGCTGTCAGTAGACTACATGAAATTATGTCCCCGTTCCATTTAGCGCCTGGTTTTTATTTCTTTTCAGTCTGTGTTTGTGTTGGCCTACTATTTTCTTTTTGTCCCCCTGTACTTGTGTAAAGTGTCCCTGGGTTTCATGAAATGCATTATATTAAATCCAAGTTATTATTATTACGTTAGTTGCTACCACAACATTTGAATGCTTTTGCTCGTGGCACAGTGATAGTGATACCTGGTTTAGCTCACGATACATCCAAAGTAGGCTAAGCTACCGTATGCAACACTTGAAATGCAATGATACATCTGTAACCAGTGTTGGGCAGTAACGGAATACATGTACCGGCGTTACGTATTCAGAATACAAATTATGAGTAACTGTATTCCGTTATAGTTACAATTTAAATAGTTGGTATTTAGAATACAGTTACATTGTTAAAATCATTGGATTACATGACGATACTTCTCTGTTTCACGAGTTTATTCACTCTCTGAATAAATTAAGGCAACTCCATGCATTTTCCAGAAGCCCCAATATGAAAACGAAAAAAATGAGCTATTTGCGTGATCACTGATAGAGGTAGAGATGGAGCCGGAGCCGGCACAACAGAGCCAGGGCAGGAATGCGTTTCTATCTTGGAAATTCAAACAGCATTTCATATTAAAGAAAGAACAGGGAGAACGAAATATAACTGTGGAGTGCAACCTCTGCTTGCCAGCGACCAACCTCCTTTCAGCGTCCAAATTACTCCAACTCCAACCTGAAGAAGCATCTTTTTTCATTTCATTTTCATTTTCATTTATTTTTATTTCGAACAAAATTAAAAATACATATACACATACAGCATGTACCCATATATACATATACATACATACATACATACATATGCATATATATACGTAAAGTCGTAAAGTAAGTTATTTTTTTAATTAGCCAAGGGTAGTCGTCTGCTGTAGTTTTACTGGTCACCTTGCTATTTTATAGTTGACGTGCAACTTTACATTCTCCTACGAGCTGATTTACTAGCCCCAGAGCCGTTGAAAGACTGACTAGCTCCGTTTGACATGCTAGCTAACATTAGCTAAAATTAGCGCGTGGTAGCTTAGACTGCGGTTAGATTTTTGTAGTATGCAGTTCGGGACTACAAATACTACAAATCTATCTACTTGTTCAGGTACACATTCAGCCAGTTGGAACAGAAGAACACACCAGTTCCTGGCCTGTTTAGTAAGCTGTATGTGATGGCTGCATTCCTACACTTATAAAATGAAATTCAATGTGGAAGTAATCCAAGTACTCAATCTGAGTAACGTAACGGAATACGTTACAAATTACATTTTTAAGGCATGTATTCTGTATTCTGTAACGGAAAACGTTTTGAATGTATCCTTCCCAACACTGTCTGTAACATATTCTCTTATTGTAAATTAATGATTTTCTGTCTGAGCAAAACATGTATCGCAACTATATGACCTCCCGGTAAGTTAACGCTAACTCAGTATATAGTGGTACAGCACTGTAAAGAAAAGACCTTTACGACAGCAGGTGTGGTAAAAACATTACCGCTTTTGTCCAAAGCGGCCGCTAGAATCAACACAAACTGAAAGTCACAAATAGCCACTTTAATGATTATCCTGCTGAATTTGTTGCAAGGTGATGCCACTCAAAATAGAGGTAGATGGCCTCTCCTCATTGTGAACGTAGCTCCTAATACATCATCAGCATACTATTTACTCAGTGTCACAACAGGGCATCCACAACCCCTGCAAATGTCAGTTCAAATATATGATGCGGACACAGATCGGACAGATCTCTAAAATGTCTTAATTTCACACTATGTAATTCATTGCCTTGTGTCTGTCCAATTTAAAGCACTTAAGATGATAATGAATGCAAGTATATTGTATAATGTATTCACTTTCCTTCATAAGGGGCACATTACTTCATGTACTGACACTAAACATTTGCACTGAATGGAAATCATACGCTGCACATTCATCCAATATGAACATATTTCCTAGGGACCCTGGTCTGAATTTTTTGTGATGAGTTCATATGAATTCCAGAATGTACCCTATATTGTATTGTGAACTACATGACTCCTAATTGGAATTAAATATGGGCTCTATATTTTTAGATACTAAAATTATCATGTAGAGTGGTTGACTTTATCAGCACATGACAAAACAGCCATAAAAAACAGAAAAAATGGTAAAAGCACATGCTCTTTCCTTGTCCCCTTTTCTTACTGTCACCTTCATACAGAGGAACATAGTAGTAAATTGAGAACAGAAGATATGCAGCCAAACTGTAAAATTAGTCTCAGGTGAGTGAATGAAGTTGCTAGAAGTATCTGATTTTAATAAATGTTTCTCCATTCAGCTTTCTCTGTTCCCACAGAAAAAAACCATCAGATCAGTGACACACACACACACACACACACACACACACACACACACACACACACACACACACAGAGTTAAGGCAGGACACCCCATTTCCTGTTACATGGGCGATAAGAGGATGGACACTCCAAACAGTGAAAGGCCTTTAAAAGAAAACACTTTCTTTGAGGATGTTCGAGAAACCACAAGGGGAGTGAATGCCAGCGGCGAGCATCTTTAGCTTTAGTGAACCAGTCTGTAATGTTCATTAGCGGACCTGGAGAGAAAGTGGATATGAATGGAGGGTACACCTTTGTTCTGTAACCCTGTGCCAGGAGAGGTCCAGTAACATTAGAGATGGCTGACCTGAAGTGAATGTTGGCCTCGCTGAGGCAAAGAGAGTGCCATAGCAGGGGGTGAGTAGAGGAGGCGAAGCAGCACCCTCTAAACTGATAATCTCTTGTATTCCTTTCCCCATGGTGCTCCTTGTTTCCAGCACCCCGCCCCTTTTCCTTGCCCTCAGTTAAGCTACTTATTGCCAAATTACAATTATTGCATTTGAAGGTCTCCCCCAGCGCGCACACACTAACAAACACACACACTTCCTACCATCATAGGGAAAGGGTTTGCTGATGAGGTGCCCCCTAATACAAATTTAATCAGTGTTTTACTGAATTCCTTCAATAGTGTTTCATTAAAGTGATTCACTAGTATTTTTTTTATTGTTGTTTAGTTCAGAGAATTAAGAGATTACAAAAACGTAAATAAATAAAATCCTTTTTTTTTGCATGACACAGCAACAATACCCTCCCACTTTAATTCATCCATGGACTTCAGGGTGTGGACTTCCTCTAACCACAGCATGCGTTAAACACATCGTCAATGCTCAGGCTGTAATACACAATTTCTTTTTTTGGTTTGGGAAAAAGGAGAAAAAAAGAGACAGCGCAGTAAAAGGTCACACAACAACACAAATTTGGTGGTCGTAATGACTGTAAACATCAGACTGTAAAACTCTGCCTAGCGTTGGGAAGAAAAACTATAAACGTGCCAGTTGTTTCTGGGGGTATTTTATATGCCACAACAAATGGCAATTTGAATGCCTGAGCATGACAACCAACCCAATCTCTCCTTCCTCTCCTCTCTTCCTCCCCTTCCAGGCAAGCAGCTAGCAGTTTAACACGTGTTCACACAGGCTGAAAATACACTGGGTCTGACTCAATGCTAAACCGCAAAGAGCCCTCCTGTTAGGGCCGACCTTAATGAGGCAGGCGGTGTGTACGTGCATGTGTGTGTATGTGTGCTCAGGCAGAAGCTAACACCTGGACCAGCTGCTAGCTATAAAGCACCAGCGCTGTCAGGGACTATCAAAGCACCTTGCGGGCAGCCATTTTTCTTCCTTCCCCTAAATCTCCAGCGATGCCTCTAAAATCACTTAACAGCATCCTCCATTAATTGGCCTCTTACCTCCGACAGACTTAAAGTGAGGGCATACATTTGTACGTAGACATGCACATTTAGAAGAGCAGAATGCTCTTACACAGTGCACACATTAAACCACAAACACACGCGCCCTCAGGTGAGTCAAACACAGCAAACACAGATCTCTCTTTTTTCCATATTTGGTTTCTCACAGCAGAAGCAGGCGGGCGTCAGGACTGAATACCTGTAAGTGTGTGTGTGTGTGTGTGTGTGTGTGTGTGTGTGTGTGTGTGTATGTGTGTGTGTGTGTAAGTGTAGAGCAGGCTTATCTGGCTCAGCATCAGCTCTGGGACGATTTGCTCTCAGTCAGCGTTGTGCGGGTGCAGAGAGAGCGCCTTTGTCCTCCTGGCAGAGATCAGGCTGGGATCCTGCCTCAACAGCCACCGTCTCACAGTCATTTATATACCGAGTAAGACATGGAGGAATTTATTTTGATTGTGTTTGTGCAAAAGGCAACTAATGGTGCACTGCAGTTTTGGTGATTAACATTAGGTAGATGCACTGTGGAGGATTGGCTCAACAAAGATGGGATGGGAAACAAACTGATTCATGTTTAATTAGTTTCCTCTTGATGGAAAGCGCCTCAGTTTTTATGACATCATAAGGTATCTTTATGACAATTTCATAAGCACTTGTCAAGGCCAACAAATATTGACTATGGAAGAGAATTCAATCACACCATTATGCCCTTCTCAGACTGCCACTACCACAACCTTTTTACGTGGAAGAACAGGTGAAACTATAATGAGAACACGGTGCATAGATTTTGTTTTTGAAATCAAAACAGCATACTGTCAAAACAAATGAGAGCAATGTTTTGATAGAAGAGCACAAAAGGTGGAACACTTTATGTAAGCTATAGTTTTTTGCTGTGCAGACAGCTGGCAGTTTACAACAATAAGCACGATGTAACTGGACCTTAAAGAATAAAATTAAAAAAGTGGCACTAGTAGTTACCCTGATGGTACTTACTGAGCTGGGAATTTCAGGTCAGCAACATGGTCAGTGACAGTCATTTTGGAAACAGTGTTTTCTAAATGATCAGCACATGTGATTGTTCTACAATAAAGCAAAATTAAGCTGTATAATCCTGAAACATGTCACAGGAACAATGAGACCTCACAAACAGTACATTCTTTAGTATATTTAGGTTAAAGACATGAAATAATATGAGTGCCAGAAAGTTAGGGTAACACAGGAAAAAACTTAAAAATACAGTCAAAATACTTTTCTGCTGGTGTCTGACATTTGACCTTCCGTGAAATGTGGTAAAGCCTGTCCACCTGGCGCTCCATTAGGGAAAAACAAACACTGAGAATAATTTGCGAATGTTATTTGATTCTGATCTGCTCAGCAGCTCTGCTGGGTGTACGCCATCCACAAGTACATGTCAGCATGAGGAAGATTTACTGCCTCTGAGCCAGGGGCCCGTTTAGCCTGGGAGTGAGAGTCTGATTGACTGAGTATGTGTTGGGATGGAGTGTGTGTGTGTGTGTGTGTGTGTGTGTGTGTGTGTGTGTGTGTGTGTGTGTGTGTGTGTGCGTGCGTGGGTACTTCTGGAAGTATGTGTGCACATACATGTACGCCCGTGACAGTGAACATGGGCAAGTGAGTGTGTGAGAGATTCTGTGGGTGACGTTAGGTCTGTGTGTGCACTTGGACAACTGGTGTTTGTACTGAAAAATGTCTTTCTCAGCAGATGAATGCATTCCGCTATGTGTAGGTGTGTGTGGGTGTGAGATGGTATATATTTGTGTTGTGTTGGAAGCCAGGCAGCAGGGGTTACTGTGGTGCTTTGGACTGGAGCAGAGTTAACAGCTCATTAACACCAATTCATTACGGGCCATTTCTCCCTCCCTCACTGTGCTTTGCATTAAGACATAGCCAGCCGCCCTCTTTTACACACAATGTAAATCACTCAAGACAAACTCACAGGCACAGAGGGGGAGCCAGGCCAGCGAGCCTCCTGGTGAGAAATACTACCTGTGTGTTTGTGTTTTTTAAGTGCGAGTGTATGTGCATGTGCAGGGGCGCTGCTAGAGATTCTGGGCTGCTAGAAAGAGCTGTGATTGACAGCAAAAAAAATTATTTTGATGTCATGGAAAGGGACAATGGTTCCTACATACAAGATGTGGCTCAAAGACCTGACCAGTACATTACATCTGGAAAGGATAAGATATGTAATGAAAGACAATTTAGCACAATACATTAAAACTTGGCAGCCCTTGGTTTCTTACCTGTCACAATGAAAGTTATAAAATACATATACGCACTGTATTACTATATCTCTTAGTGAGTTAGGTGAGTATAAGTAGTAGACTGTGGAATGGGTACGTTATGGGGGAATGAGGCTCTCTTGTATGCACTCTTACTTTTTATTTTTATTTCTATTCTCATTTCTTTATTAATTATTCTTTGGTTTCGCACTGTTTGCTTTAATTCTGTTTTTCCGTACCGAATATTTTATGTATACAGATTAATAGTTGTAACTTTACTTTTACTGTTCTAAAAAAGTGAGCGCTGACTTGACTAATTTACTGTCTGTACAATAATCTTTTTTGAGAAAGACCTGTGATTGGCCCAGAAGGTTGATTGAGGTATAAGACTGAAAATGGTTATGTGTCGGTATAAGACTAGAGATTTTTGGGGTTTGGCAAGGGTTTAGTGTATGTGTCTTAGTGTATGCCCTAACAAACTACTACTGATAACCTAATACTAATACTAATAACCTAACCAGCCAAACAGCTAGTTGTGCTTGTAGGCGTGCGACTGCTACAGACTGACAGCAGTCCTGTGTGAAAAAATGCAGCCCTCTCATTTATTTGAATGGAGTCAGTCCGTTGGCACAGTAGGGGCAGAGCAGGGGCAAAGCAGGGGCCCCCCTAGCAAAATAATGGAGGGGCGTCAGGCAAAAGCATTGAACCATCCTGGTAGATTACTTTAATGTAAACAACATATTTCTGTTTACCTCACTATTGTCGGATGAAAGAAAAGACAGTTGTCCCTGTGATAACTTTCCTGAGTTGTAAAATCCTGTCTGTGAGTATTACAAACCGTTGTGCAATGTTTTAACATATCATACGCCTTTAAACGTATTACACTGTTACTGGAATTCCTGGATCGCATTTAATCGTCTCACCAGAACCTTAAACAACACACCCTCACCAAAACAGTCTTTGCTGTAGGGCTGTTTTTGGTCTGCTTAAGGTGTGTCAGAACAAATTTGGCTCCCCCATACATTTTAAACAGGGACACAGTGAAACCTATCCACTTCTGGTTGCACATCTTTGCAAAGTTAACCTTTGGCTGGAAAAATCTCATCTGAAAACGACTTGGTTAGTTTATCGTCCTGTTTTTTGACTGCAGAACTAATCATTTTAGAATTAAGAAATTACTTACTCATTTCAGTTTCAGGTTTTTAGATGGATAAGCAAAATGAGTCTAGTTGCAGCAACAATCTTCTTCAGACAAATCTCTTTCTTCAAATGTTGTGCCCTGACCACACCAAAAATAATATACATACCTAGGGTTACCAGGTTATACACATTTGCATACTCCATATTTAGACTTGATATGTCTTCCCTAATGCCCACACGGCCACTGAACATAATTAATTTAATTCATACTTGTCAAAACATTATTGACAAATCCAATTAGTATATAAACTTAATTTCTAGGAGACAGGGTTCTCTATGAAGAAAGAATAAGGCAACATCTATAAATTATATTATATATTATAAATTCAATCACATATTGAAATTGTCAATGGTTTTTCTCTACTTACATTATTTCACATGTTCAAAAGCGGAATAATCAAGGCTATGTTTGTCATTGCCAAACAAAATAAGAAAAAGTGATTTTAATATATGTGAAAGCCCTTAAATAAAGATAATACAGACAATTCTGCACTGAACAATCATGATGTTGAGGGGATTTGTGACACAGCTGCAGCGTCTCTATAGACAAGTTCTTCAAGGATGAGTGACGGCCCTAAAACTCAGCTGCTGGAGGTGTGGAGAAGCACTGAAGGAATATCTTTATGTATTTGTATGTCAGCAGTCTGGCCCTTGATATTTTGACCCTCTCAGCACCTTCATTTGTAACACAAAACAGGTCCATAGAGAAGGAGCAGAGAATGGAGTTCAAAGAGGTAAAGAGGAGCATCAGATGCAAAAATACATACACTAAGACTACAACCCCTTACCTTACTAGCCCCATAATTTATGTGTTAAATAAAGAGCAAAACTCCTAATTTGTCAGTTCAAATGTTTGATTAATAAGATCTAGGTGCATTTAATTTGAATGGTTACAATAATTGCTGTGTGGGGCATGTCAGTAAAAGAGAGTTCAAAGGTCAGGTTTCATTGCCCCTAGAGAGAACAGCCACTTGCCAAATAACCACATGTGCACACTTCTTACTCACAATGCACACAGGGCTTTGTATTACTGTCATCAGTCCTAAATTTTAGGACATCTCCCAGTTACTACAATGGTAGCTGTGCCACTCTATCATCTGCTCCTGCTTCAAAAGATGTGCATTGTGGAGAGGGTGAAAAAGAAAGAGACACAATCCTCTTATTATCAATGAAATAAATAGCAGCATATGGACTTGCCGCTCACAATGCGTTCCCAGGCGCTTTATATTGGGCTTAGGGTGCAATTTCAGTGCAAAGCGTATTAAGAATTTAGCAGAAGAGTTGATGAGGTGAGGGATCGTTACTTCCTCAGGATTTTCTTTTGAAGGCTCTATTTCTCTGACCTCTAAAAATGGAAGAGAAGAAAAGCCATAAAACCTATTTTCCATTACGTCTCTTTAAAGTGGTGCCCGCAAGTGAAGGGATGGAAGGATGGAGAGAGAAAGAAAATTTGGCTTCTGGATACCGTTTACATCACTCACATGTCAATGCAAATAAGGTGACCTGGCTGCTCAGCACTGTTAGCCTCCCAAACACGGAGCAACAACAAAGTCCTTTGTATCTTAGATGGTCCGATGAATGTGTTTTTTCATATATCTCTTCTCCCTCTTAATTACAATATGTTGGTGCCATAATAGGATTGTCAACTACCAAGGAGTGACAGCTTAAAAGAAACGCTTTCCAGTTGAAATGTGCCTTTGAGGGCCGATTTTCCAGAGCTTTCTTGCTTCACTTTAAAGCTCCATCCAATTCAGCAGCCCTTTCAGTGTAGCTGGGATACAAATCCATGCCACTGCAGCTATCACAGGCCCAGAATGAGCATAAAAAGCTGCATTACATCTTGCTTCTTTTTTTAAAGGTTCTTTTTGGCTTCTCATGTGCAGGGGCCCTCTATAGCACAAAGTGGCCCACTTTGGTCTGCCAAGTGTCTGTGTTACTGGGATCTGTCATAGGGAAGTCAAAGAATTGCTATAAAGACAATGCTAACGGCCACCATTTCATCGTAGCTCAGGGTCTCTACCTTATTTCAGAAACGCCATTGACATTCTGCTGCCTGCCAAAATGCATACCCCAGGCCAGCTACCAATCAGCCATTTGCAGGGGTGTTTTTTTTAGTTCTTTCAAGGTTCTTTACTGTTACTCCATCTCTCCCTCCTATTTATTTTCCTGTTGCAGCTGACAGTTTGACAGATTCCAGGAGTGCTGGTGTTTCAGCCAGTGTGTCTTGGAGGCAGTGGCAGCGGATGTAAGGGCTCTGACACACCAACCCGACGGCCGACCTTCGGCAGAAAAGGCAGTGGGACTGACTGCCTTCCCGAGTTGGTCAAAAAAGTGCCTCGGAACACACCGAAGTGACACCGACTTGAGCGTACGTTCTGCGGGTGCGCAAGACGTAATACATCTCCATAACAGCAGGCGGCGCTAATCTGTATTGTCGCCCAAAAAATGAAAACCGGCAGCTGATTGGACGAATGCGGCTCGTTCGGAATACAATCTCATATTTTACGAAGATAGTTCACCGAAATGTGTTTATGAAAACATTTTAAGCGAGAAATAGGCCATGCAGTTGCTGAATCTGTCTTCATTTCAGATCAACAAAGGTCAGTTAAAAAGATTTTCGTCAGATTTTGAGAGGCGTTAGTCAGGCTCATCCTGCTCGTCATTTCCAGGTTAGCGCTCCACCAATCAGATTGGCCATTGAGTCCGACTGCCCGCCTTCCGATTCAACATGTCAAATCGGCCCAAATGTAGGTCGACAGCTCCTCAGACTGACGACGGCTCGGAACACACCGAACAGACTCGAGTCACTGACCTCGCCAGACTGTCCGACGGACGAAAATCAGGTTGGTGTGTCAGGGCCTTAAGTGTTAACCATCCCCAGCCAAAGCCTACTGCTGTGCCTTAAATCCCTTTGTGGGTGATTTTAAGGCATGCTCACGCCATACTGCACATCCGCCCTCCTAGAGCCTCACCACAAAAGGGAGACATTCTGCAAACTTCCCCTCAGGTGTTTCTACACTTTTGTTAAAGAAAAGGGGAAAAAAACAATTTGGTGCCGTCGTAAGCAAACCTGCTGATGATTTTCACTGGTTTAGATATACATAGGGTCAAAGCAGAGACAGATGTAGAGAGAAGAGGTAATAGGTCTTTCCTGGTGCCGACCACACAAGTACACACAAGTGTGGAGGATATCTCATCAAATTGTTATTCTTTTTCAAATCTGTAATTCTACTGCAACATCAGAAGGTACTTAGCTAAACGAAAGAAGATGCATTAGTGCGTTTAGAGGACATCTTCCATTGCAGTTGCTTTATTTAATTTGACCCAGGCAAACTCCGGAAGGTTCAACAGCAAACTCAACCACCCCAGTACTCATTTTACCACATACACTCACTACAATAACAATGAAACAAATGTTTTCTTAAAATCAAAAGCCATAAAGGTTATGAAACAGAGTTTAACCTACCATTGAAAAACAAGAGGAGACTATTAGTGTGGAATACTGTTTGAGAGACTTTACCATCCTGGCAAAAATCTAATTCAGGAAGAAAACAGTGCTGTGGGCATAATCTACAAGATGCACACTGAAACAAAACCCATATGACATATGTTTTAGGTTATGTCTTTTTATCTAGTGCCTGCACAAACAAAGAGGATTTGGGGAGAGAAAGTTCCCAGCACCTCATTCACCTCTCCTCACCTCGCGCTCCCCTCCCTCTTCCCTGTCCACAGGTCTGATAAAACAGGGAGGCCCAGTGGCTGCACTGTGCTCCCCAATGAGCCAGACCTGGGAATGAGAGGGGAACTCGTAAAAGATAATCACGCTTTATGAGGGCCCCTCAAGAGGTCTGCTGAGGGAAAGGCCATTTTTGTCTTGCAGTTTTGCTCATGTCTAATGGGAAGCAGAAGAATAGAGTGCTCAGGCTACCGGAGATCACAGTCTAGTTTTTGCCACGCTTGTTGAGTTTATATAATCAGGTTGTTTATTGAACAAATGTTTCTTGGAATAGTATTCATATGTCAAGCGATAAAAGTAGTTTTTGTATAACAATATGTATTTCAAACAAAACCTGATATCATAAAACGTCATGTCACTGGCTTACCTGACTTTGCTGTTGAAATGTACAACACAGAGTAAACATTAGTCCTTTAAAATAATAAAATCAAACAAAATATATAGCTAATTTTACAGTTCATCATGTAAAAATCAAATCACATAGCAGACATTTTCCTTCTACTTTTTGGTGCAGTTGACATATTTCAAACTTCAGAAACTCAGCAAAACTGGATTTAAAATGGACAAAACTTTCATTTGAACAAAAAATGCTATTAGCAGCACATAACTTCTATCAATCCAAGCGGCACCATTTGCATCTAAAATGGACCTTATACATGCCCAATCAAGAACGACAAAGAGAGACAAAGGATAAAAGAGACAGGAGGGCAAAAATGAAAGGCAAGACGCTGAAAGAAAAGACGAGCAAACAGAGAGGAGTTAGAAGGGAGAAGTACGTAAGGGAGCAGGAAACAAAGAGAGCAGCCCAAAAAGAGAGAGAGAGAGAGAAAAAAATCGACTGTGTGGGTGAGTTAGTGGTGGTGAAGAGGAGCCAAACCCTGCGGCCCTCACCTCAGCCACATCTTCATAAGCTGCAGCGCCTCCCTCTTCCCAGTCCAGCCGCTGGCCCTGCAATAAATACATTTTCAATTACAAGCACTAGGGAACAAAAAGGAAGAGGAGGAGGAGGAGGAGACGAAGGAGGAGAGAGGAGGACCCCCAAGGAGCGAGTGGATCCCCTGGATGAAACCACGAGCCACGAGGCTCAGATGTGCTGCAGCGGTGGGCCCCATCATCGGGCCCCGGCACACGTGTGCAGTCTAATCACTGGCTGGCCCTTTGTCAGCCATTTAACGGAGCCAGGGTCTGAGTCCAGCAGTGCACCAGCCAGCACTTTGATGGAACACCTGCAGTGAAACGAGATCTTTACTGGACACGGTGCAACCTGAACCCCACAGATGGAGGGTTGTGGGACCCGCCACGGGGTCAGGGGCATGAGTGTGTGGTTGGACTCCAGACATACCAACACCAGTGCTTTTGAAGATTATTATAGGTTACTGTTGTCAAGGCCAATATAAGGTTTACGTCAGTGCCACTGGATGTAATGGTGATATTAGAGTGCACTGAAACCTCTGACACAGCCCCTGATATGCACCTCGGCCTGAGAATATTGAATATCTAAAGCCTTCAAAAGCCTGCTTTTTGTAATACAGTCTGGACTGACTACTGACACAGGTGCCTAAACAAAATGGCTGTGTGCATTAGTTTATCAACTTTCCGCTCAGTAAATGGCAAAATCTTAATTCATTTGTCTTTGTGTAGTGTTTGTCCATTCCCCATTTATGCGCTAAATTCACTTATTGTCTAATCTTGACGTTGTAAACTGTAAACTGTTAAGTTTAAATCATTTGATACAAATTATGTTTGGGCATTTTATGTCATTTGATCCAAATATGAACTGGTCTTACTGGGTAGAAAAACAAGACATCAGCTAACACAAAAAACAGCCTTGCTTTAAGTACTTGATGACACAGCAAAGATGTGAGATAGCTCTAACTGCTGGCGGTTCGTACCTGGAGGCAAAAACAACAGAATATGTTCAGCCACATAAAGTGTAGCCCTATATGTGGAATATACAGTACAAGGTCTACAAACGCCTACTGAACTGTTTGCTTTTGAACGACTTTGTACACAAAATAATTGGAATGAAGTTCCATTAGACCAAGTTCAAAACGGTGACACACTGACAAAGAATTTAGGTTGCATCACACACATAAAATACATTTCACAGATACTTTTTGCTACAATCACAAATGCAATCACAATACAAGATTAGAAAATAATGCATCAGCAGGTACGTGACATTGTGAGTTTTTACAGTTGAAGCCTCTGTACTTTTCATAAAACCTGCTACACCAGCTTCATGATCGCCATTTAAAGTGTTTTCTTTTCTTCCTTGTGTTTGTCAATCATTGGCTATTGTGAGTCCATTAACCATCGTGCTTATATCGGACAGATTTGAAATGAATAGAGCAGCCCTGACAGAGACAGCAAGAAGCTTGTTGAGGGTCCCTGTTTTATCTGCATTAGATGCCAAACATCTGTAACAACCAAGCGGTTCTACATTGAATTACACTCTGGGTGAGACCCCCTTCGAGCACCCCTCTTTAATGGGATTTATTGATTAAAAAATACAGACTATAACCAGCCTTAACCTTTAATCGATTAGTAGTTTTTTAAAGACAGACAATACAGATTACTTTGTTGCTGCATTATGACATCACAATCACTATATTTGACTACAATATCCATAAAAACATGTTTTGTATAAATAATGTGAAACTGTACCCAGCACATACGGTAATGCTATGTGACGTCCCATACTGGACACATCTGAGAGTAACTTTTTTCATGATAATGTGAATATTTCAATGGATATTCCAAATATATTTAAGACTTAGCCTATAACTATATGTGGAGCTAATTCTCTGCTTTGGTAGGACAGGCGCTCACACTGACACACACACACACACACACACACACACACACACACACACACACACACACACACACACACACACACACTTCCTTTTGAATCCTAAATAGCGCGCCGAGCTGCAGTGCTGGATGGCATCTCAGGGTGTCCGGTAGCGCGGATACGACTGCCCACCGGCCTGGGAGTGCACCATCCCTTTATCACTATTAAATCATTGTTCTTTATTATCAATGTTTCATTCCTTTGAAGACATTTGGCAGAGCAGCATTGTCTTTTTTTTTTTTACCAAGTTGGATTGCTTTTGTGAACTTCTACTATATATCCTACTTTTAGTTCTCAACAGAGTCCTTTACCCTTCTCACACAGCTTCTGTGCTTCACGGCGCAGAGGGATTTTTTTTTTTTAAGTGCTCATGCTGCCCCCCATGTGTCATGAAAAAATGCCGCCCCAGGCGGCGGTTGCTTCGCCCGTGCCAAAAACCGCTACTGCAACCAACACCCCAAGTAAGAATCCTTCTATAAAGCCAAATTGGGGATACATTCATTCAAACTTCCTGTGATATTTGCCTTTGATTGAAACATAAAGTAAGCAACTACAAACGAGGGGGCTAGCTTAAATATTTCACATGAAACGCAATCACTAGTGTGCCATCTTTATACAATGCATTCCAACACACTCCATGGGAATGTCGGGTATCCCTAATGCGACACAATACACCAGTTGGCAGGCATTAAAGCCACCAAATATGGGCTGTTGCAAAGAAGTCAGTGATGAATTTGTCGGCAGGTTTGTTTTCGGCAGCACAAAACAGAGGGCCGCCTCAGCTACACGGGCTGTCACTGTGCACCGCCCAGGGTCACCGTCTCTGTTCTGAGCACCGTGACCGCTCCGGTAATTACCTAAATTGGTGAAGCAGAAAAAAAAGCTTCAGCATTCCAGGAGTGTCACAGGGGCTGGGTTTGTGTGGGCAGAATGTGAGCTGGATTCTCTGATTCCAGGGTGGATGTGAAGGGATTTAAGCACTCAGGGATTTTCCCCTCTCCTTATACTCTCCTGTCACCATCCCACCCATCACCCCACCCACCCCTTGATCTGCCCCTGTTTTCCAACAGGGGAAGAGAAAGAAGGTGGGAGGGGAGCAACGCGCTGGAGGTCAAGAGAACTATGTGGTCAGGCCTCCCTGGTCAGAATAGGTCAGTGGGTTGGGTGACCTCGAGGTAGGTGGATGTTGTCATAGCTGCTGATACTGTAACAAGAGAATGAGATGTCTGGGGTCAGATCAACTTATTAACTAGCAATTAAATAATTGGTTTTTGAAAATTTAATTTGCTTACAGCTGCCTCTGATTCAGTCCTTGGCTCCAGAGCTGGTTATGTTTCACCTTATCCTTTCCTTTCTCCTGGCAGTAGCAGTAGCAGCAGCCAAGCATGCTCCCCAGAGACGACCGGCTAGCTAGCGTCATCACAGCTAACGAGGACCACGCTTTTGCTGTTTCCACCAAGCCTGCCAACAGTTCCCAGACAGGGCCCCATTTCACAGCTGCCTGCACAAGGTGTGGGACCAAATACGGGGGCCAAATGGTTGGGGGCTGTGAAAGAGAAACAATGTGTTTGGATTTTTGTGCATGTAACATGCATGTGTGTGTGTGCAAAATGTTCTGACTTATTAGACTGCTGTAGCTATAGTTTTGGTGTGCATGAGAGGTCGTTGTATGGCTCATAGTGGAATTTCCATTTCATTTCCCTTTTATCCAATCAGCAAGTCTGGGGGCCTCCAGCCTAGTCAGGCAGGGGGTTGTGGGAAACGCGGTCTGACTGTGGGAGTTGATGTGATTTAGGCCTTGCTTGAAGGGAACACATGGCTATTTTGACAGACACTGGCCTCCTGCTCAGACTGAGGTCTGCAATTACACAGGACATAAACACGGTGCGCTGAGGCCAGGCTGGAGCTCCGAAGGCCCCTGGGAACGGAAAACACTGTACAGCTTTGCGGAGGCAGCAGAGGCCTTGGCAGGCGCCCACAGACGGCCATTGCGTGACTGTGGGAGAGGGATGACTTGTGGATAACGCCCGGGAACTACTCTGGGAGAGATTAGCTGTCTGAGAAACGTCTAGAGAAACAAAAAAATACATAAAAGGGATGTCTTGTGCAGTAATATAGGACATTGGTGTACACAGGGTGCGATTTGTGAAAAAAGCAGAGGGGGGGGGGGGGTTTTTCGATCATGCACAACAAAACAAAACATGCAAGAATGAAATCCCCCTTTCAATACC
Source organism: Sander lucioperca (assembly GCF_008315115.2). Taxonomy (NCBI): domain Eukaryota; kingdom Metazoa; phylum Chordata; class Actinopteri; order Perciformes; family Percidae; genus Sander; species Sander lucioperca. The sequence goes on from NC_050183.1 coordinate 3,556,989, forward strand.
ATGAATATAGTGCCACTCGGCCAGCCATGATAAAACGCTTATTTATGAACTTCAATATTCAATGGAAAATAATCTCAAAATGAAATAGCACAACGTGGTGTCAACATAAAACACAGCGCTTTCAAGCCAGAGAGTGGAGTTCACTTCGCGACGAAAACAAAATACTTTCACCCAGGAAACGCTTGTTCGTTCCTCGGGAGTGTTTTAATCCAAACCACCATCTTTTTCCTAAACATAACTAGTCGTTTTGGTGCCTAAACTTAAGTGTCATCGCCGCATGACACTCACTTTTTCTGGCTTAACTCAACTACCAAGGCCCCTGAAAGGACCGTCATCTGGTGCTGCTTGTAGCTGGCTCGCAGTCACCTATTGGCGGCTAAACAACTGCCGCTGGCAGCCGGCGTCCCGGGGCTCTGTAGCAGCTAAATACAACCAGCAGCTGCTGCTCGGATTTCTATCGTACTATAGACTGTTCATGTTAAAGCGCTTTACTTAGTTTAAAATACTTCTATTTTAGGTATATAATGGTCTATTGGTGAAGTAGATGATCACTTTGAGGGGCATTTTGTCCCCACTGGGGATAAAAAATAATTCAGCAGAGGCAGGGATATGTAGACCAGAAACGGGGAAATCCCGACAACTCACACCCTGGGTGTACATATAAAAGTGCTTGTTGTCACTCAAACATATAGACACAAATAATAATCTTGCTGCCACATGTTACACATGCAGACGATTCCCACACACTTTCTCTCTCATCTCAAACAGGCCACATACACGCCTGTTAACCAACACAACTTTCTCTTTTGCTCTCCCAGCAGACCACATCAGGCCTCACCTTTCTCCCTGTAAAACAGCTTACAGCCTTCTTCTCTCAAGCTGCATACTTGTTCCTTCCCTCCTCCTCCCCCGGGGGGTAAAGGGGGTGGGGGTGGTGCACCAGGGTCAGTGTTCGGAGAGGAAGCTCCACTGGGCCTAAAACAATTACCCATTTAAGTGTTCTAAATCAACTTGCATTGCGCAAACAATGCGACGGCTGCCACTGTTATTTACTGTAATGAAGTGGGCCCCATTGTGAGCAAGCGCTCTTTGGGGACCTCTCATTGAGCCAGACTGAATGCAACAAGCCCTGAATGGATGTCAGGCCACATAAAGGTTTTTGAGCAACAGTGAGAGTGTTGCCTTGTGGATAAAAAGAGTGGCGGTGAGATCATATTTACCCACCATTCAGCCTGCTTTATGTACGCCCATCGGCCACATCCTATTCGGATAAATCAGGGACAGAGGGAGCGGCCGGCAGACTAGAGTTTATTTTCCACAGTCAATTCAGACCGGGACCTGACACAAGCATGGGAAAGCAAATAACCCGGATTAAGCTTCTTCAAAGGCCTGGCCCTGTGAAAGATGGGAGCAGGAGAAGCAGACAAAGGTAGGAGTTAGTGGTGTATACACACACACACACACACACACACACACACACACACACAGAAAGTTGAGATGGTGTATCCTAAGGTGTGGGTTTTCTGTTTTTTGTTTTTTTTTAGTTTTTCTAAGATGGAGGATCAGGCACATGATGAAGAAGATAGCTAGGTGTGTGTGAGGGTTGGGGGGGGGGGAGATAGGGGTAGTGTGAGGCTTGCATGTTGTGGCATCTACACAGCAGGATCAGACTTCACCTCAATGCTTGGTGTGTGAATGTGACGCTCAGCCAAGCCAAGCCAGCCTTGCCAGACTACCACTGCCAGGGTGTGTGTACACGTGCATTTGTGTGTGGAAACTTCTCATCCCATCTTTGAGTGCAACTAAAGTTCAACCGAGGATGTCTGCATTTCATTAAAACCATAAGTGTATCTCAGCTTGCAGACAAACACGGATCATTATGGAGCTAGTTTCCCCCAAAACGTGAGGGAATCTGACTGCTGCAGCTTTGAGGAGCTCAATGAGACTCTCCATAGCAATTTATAACATACACACAGTTTAGCAGCACACGCCATACATTACTCCACCAAACCACAACAATATTAATGGTGCAGCAGGCTAATTTCTCAGTGATGGGGTAGTTAAGATTGTCAGTGCTCCCCTGACATGAAATCATGTTACACACATGTGCTACATACCTCTGTACACCGTCTTTAGTGCTGACATGACTCAAAGACAACCCTATTCAACAGCAGGAATGTTCACAGTTGTGTGTGTGTGTGTGTGTGTGTGTGTGTGTGTGTGTAAATCCGGTGCACACATAAAAAGGAAAAAAGCTCCAAGCAGTGGCCAAAGTCCAGATCTAAAACAAAATCAATCTCATCTGCGGCTGCTGCGACGAGGACTGAGTCTCTGTACATGGGGCACACGCTCAACCAGGTGAGCTAACCAGGCTTCCTATCTTTTCATATCAAAATGATCACCCTTTTTTTTCCCCAAATGTCACGGTCGCCTCCCAAATGTACACACACACACACACACACACACACACACACACACACACACACACACACACACACACACACATACACACACACTCACGCGCACGCACGCACGCACGCATGCACGCACGCACGCACACACACACACACACAAACACAGAGGCATGCAGAAGGCATAAACACACACACACACACACACACTTACACATGCAAGCACACAGCACTCTCCCTCAGGCGGTCTGGCTGTAAGATGATACCTCGTCTCGGAGCATTTCGCACATGCCTTCCCGGACAGTTCCCACACTCCCGGCCGCCTCAGCCTGTCTGACCTTTGCCAAGCCCGCCACCCTCCCCACTGCCCCACTGAGCCTCCTTGCTTCTTCCCCATCCCTCCCTCCTCCCTCCCTCCTCCTCATCTTCTCACAGGGCCTGCGGTTTGGACAGCTGTGGCCAAGCTGGCTGCTGGGCTTGTGGAAAACATCCGCCACACATGGAGGACTGCACTGATCCTTCTTGGCCTCTGCTGGCTGGCTGACTTGCTGGGTGACTGGTTGGGTGACTGGTTGCCTGTTTCCTAATCCCACAAACACATTATTTGAACTATCCACCACTATTTATGTCCCTACACCCCATCCATATCCAAGACATCGGCCACCGAAAATAATAACTTGAGAGCAGCAGGAAAGCTGTGAAGACAGTTGTAAAAGACGTAATGTGACTTATGCTACATTTACACGTGGCTGGCTATTTTCATAAATGGACATTTCAACCTCTCCGTTTTAAAAAATAATAAATCTGAGTTTTCAGAAAAGTGTTTGTTTACCCGTACCCGTGTAAATATGCCGTCAATGCCATGAAGAGCATGCCAAACCTGTAGGTGGCAGTGTAACGAGAAGCTCAAGCCCACGTTAGCCAATCAGAATCCCGAAAATAGCAACAACAGCAACGAATCACTTCCTCTCTCTTCTCTTCCTCACTTCCTCGGCTGCCTAAACCTCCATTTGTCTCAGTTTACATGCAAACGTGCAAACGAAGTTTTTCAAAATCTCCACTCTGGCCGGAGTTGTAGAAAGAATCGTTTTCAGAGGCGAATTCTCCATTTGCGTGTAAACGAAGGGAAATGTCTCAGTTTTTCAAAATAACCATGTACGTGTAAATGGGGTATGAAAGTCGCTTTGTTGTCGCTGTTACATGGGTTGCCCCTCATGTCACCAGGACCACCAGCATGACCCAGTATCCTTAAATTAACCTTTTTTCATACAGTGAAATATGTATATATCACATTCATACGTTCCCAGACATTTGCTGCATTTTTCTTTACAGGTAAAGGAGTTCACTAAAACACTTTCTGATCTATAACATTAAGTAGGCCTATATTAAGTATAAAACATCTGATTTCTTACATCTGACATGATTTTGACTTGTTTCAAAAGCAAAGTACTACCTTAAGGAGTTGTTTTATAATTAATTAATCATTCTTTT